>NC_037677.1:52395099-52695099 GCF_003255815.1 Theropithecus gelada
TTTTTTTTTTTTTTTTTTTTTTTTTTTTTTTGAGACGGAGTCTGGCTCTGTCACCCAGGCTGGAGTGCAGTGGCCGGATCTCAGCTCACTGCAAGCTCCGCCTCCCGGGTTTACGCCATTCTCCTGCCTCAGCCTCCCGAGTAGCTGGGACTACAGGCGCCTGCCACCTCGCCCGGCTAAGTTTTTTTGTATTTTTAGTAGAGATGGGGTTTCACTGTGTTAGCCAGGATGGTCTCGATCTCCTGACCTCGTGATCCGCCCGTCTCGGCCTCCCAAAGTGCTGGGATTACAGGCTTGAGCCACCGCGCCCGGCCACACACAATCTTTTTGTCCCTAACTAGACTATAAATTCTTTGAAGCAATGGATTATATTTGATGATGATGATGACGATGATGAATTTAACGAAAATAACACCCCAGGCAATGTTATTTATGAGTTCATAATACCTGCTGTAATCTTCACACACTGCTACCAATCCTGACACACCTTCAAAATAAGTATTACCATTCTGCCATCAAAGATAGGGAAGAGACGTTCAAAGAGGTTTAAGAGGCAGATCGAGTGTTGATGCTTGGTTTTGAAGCAAATGTCCATCTGATTTTCAGTGCTACCGCACTTATATCCTATTCTTAGATATTCTTATATCCTATTCTTATACATTCTTACATCCTATCCTAACTCAGCACTTCTTTTCAGCCCTGTGGCCCATGCCATCCCTTCAAGTGCTCTATCCCCTAGCCCCATACATATGAAGTTCTAGGCTAAGCCTTTTCCATAAAAACTCTCAGCTAATTCCAACAGGAATTCAACAGACAGCTTACTGAGTTTAGAATTATTTATTACATTTACTTCCCATAAACACAGTGGAAACAGGAGGGCTATATGGTATAATTGAACCAAAGCTCTGTGTGTGTGTGTGTGTGTGTGTGTGTGTGTGTGTGTGTGTGTTTTAGTTATAATGTAATAGTAGCCAATGGTTTGAAATAAATAAATAAGCAATGTCTTATTAAGCACCAGATGCATTTCAAAACCTGTTTGACAGAAAATTGCAATGATTCTATTAAATGCTCATGGTCAGTTTTTGTTTGTTTGTTTGTTTGCAAAAATCCTAGTGGTATGAACAAAGTCAAGGAAACCAGTTGCAGCAGGTAAAATACAGAGAAAAAATTAACAGCATTTCATTAGTAAAATGAAATAATACAGCTCTCTATTAGCAAGTCCTCATTTGCCTGAAGCACCTTCTTTTGACTGAATTTAAAATAATTTCCAATAATATCAAAGAAAAGAGACGCATGCTACACTTGCAAATAAGGCATTAATTAAAATGGTTTCCCTTTAAGCTTCATTACTAACTGCTAAACAGAGCATATAAAATATCATTTATAAATAGAAAAATCCAGAACACAGGGTAATAGGGAAATAAATGGCCTTGTATTTCTTTTGTACGTGATAAAAAGCAGATGATGGAGTACCTGATCTGAGAAATCCAAAACGTTGTCACAGATTTACACTTGTGTTTACTCTGCCCATATAACAGAGAGATATCCCAAATGGCCAATATCATAAGTGAATTCAAGCCTGAGTCAGAGGACTGCAGTTCTTTAAATCAATTCACTGGAAAACTAGTCCTTGACCTATAAAGAAACATTCCAAATACAACAAATGGATGAGCCAGCTTAAATCCTTTCTGGAATAAGATGGGGAATATATAGATGAAAAAATAGCACATGAATGAATATGAATACATAAATCCACTTTCAAACATATTTCACAGAGCTGCTTCTTAAAAATGTCAAATGGTGACCAAAGTACATTTCAGCATGAAAGAACTATTTCTGCTCCACTGGGGACACAGATCCCTTGTATTTTCTGAGCATGGCATATGGATTCGGATGACAAAGATAATAAACCTTCCTGTAAAAAGTTACTCCTCCATGAACAAGCCATGGTATTCCTCTGTATTAAACTCATCAGTCTGCCACGTTTGTCTAAAACGTGTGAAAAGAGAAAACCACACCCATGTCTCCTGAAAACTACTAGTCATAGAAATGACTTTCCCCTCCTAAAAGCTCACAATGATTCCTGCAGTGACCGATGCTCTCAGTTTTGTCCCTGTCAAGTACAGCTTGGAGGGGGGTCAGGAAAAATATGTTTCCTGAAATGCATGTTTCTAAAATACATGAAGCCAGCTCTGTGAAGTCAAAGACAAACTGTATCTATGTGCTGGATGGTAAACCAGTACATGCATAGTATGAATAGTTAATATTTCAAGTACGTGACTATTTGAGTTTTTCAAACTGCCCTCCTCTTACAATAGTTACGTTGCATATTATTGCCATAATCAGAGGGTTTTACCCCTGGGGTTTTTTTGCAAAGGGTTTTTACCTACTCTTAAGGTAATTTGCACAAACACTTCTCTTATTTTGAAGGGGACAAGAATATTTTTATTCATTTATTCATTCATTTGTTCATCTATCCATCCATCTAGTCATTTAGTTCATCTATTTGAAACATATTTTGAGCAGCTATTTTGTGTACAAGACACATGCGGCGGCTGGAGAGAAAAGGCAGATAAAACATGCTCATGTATAACTATAATCAAAGGAGAAGGTTATTATGCACCAAGAGATGTGTAAATTGTTTGGGGAGAGCCGAGGAAGGAGAGATGAATTCCAAATAAGGGACTTGAAGTGGGGCTCTTTATAGAAAGTGGCCTCTGAATTGGTTCTCGAATAAGTTAAACAATTTAAGTACACTTAATAATTTAATTTCAATCTAAGCTGGTTAAAATCAGACAACATGTAATCAAGCTTCTCCACTCATACAGATATATGTTTATAATCTCTGACTAGTTATTTATATTTTGAGCCATGGTATTGTCTAATTTGAAGAGAATTATAAGATAAAAATAAAAGGTTTTATGGTTGGATAAAACTGGGCCAAAATTTTGGTCCCTCCATTTAATACCCATGTGGTCCTAGTCCCACTTCTTAACATCAGTGTCTTTACAATTTCATCATTAATTAATGGAGATAATAATAGTGCCTATTTCATGACATTTTTTGTAAAAATTAAGTTTGAAAATGTATTCAAACATTGGCTAACACAAGCTGCCACCTGGCAGAAAGGCAGTACAATTATTACACACTACTCACTGGCTATCCTCATGGAACTCAAGAGATACCCAAGAAAAGATGTGCCTCAAATACAAATCAAGGCGTGTAATTGGCAATGCCTCCCTTCTACTAGAGTTCGTGCTCCTAGCCACCTTCACTATTTATTTTTTCTGTCTCTGACACCTAAATAGTACACTACATCTCTTCGATGGCAGTCCCTTGGGTTCATTATTCTATTTCAGTTTCACCTGCTTTTCGAAGATGACTGTCTAGCTCTTCCTGATGCTACACAAAGCCCCCCAATGCCAATGCCTTTTATGTCACATAGGCTATAATTTTAACTTGGATGATCCCAAAGCTACACTGCAAATTCATGAAAACTCACACTCAGTTGCTTCTGTATCATACAGTTACCAAGCAGACATCCAGAAACTTCACTTTATTTATACTATTTTTTTATGTTTCTTGATTCATTGATTAAAATTCAAGTTATATGGTTATATAACCAAAATGTAGTAAACTGTGCAAATATTAGATACCCAATAAATACTTACTGAGGAGTAAAGGCTGTCTCCTGGAAACAGCACTTTGTACTACGGGCCAGGTTGGTAAGGAATAAACCTGCACCGTCCAACATGGTCCCTACTAGCCACGAGTGGTGAAAAGGCCTTCAAAACATGGCTAGTACGAATTGAGATGTGCTCTAAGTACAAAGTATGCACGAGAGTTTGCGTATGTAGTATACAACCAAAAAGAGAATTTAAAATACTTCATTAATTTTTATGTTGATTACATGTTGAAATGGTAATAATTTAGATATGTTAAGTGAGATCATTAAAATTATTTGTCTACTTCTTTTTACTTTTTTCATATGGTTACACCTGGGGCTTATATTATATTTCTATGTATCTCTCATCTTGACCAAGAGACATGGGCCTGTACCAAAAGCAGAGGAATAAGTAAGCATTTACTGAAACCTCAAAGCTTCCCTGATGTCCAGGCTGTCCAGAGGATGGAACAATTATCACCATTATCATGCTAATTTTCTGTCTCCTTAGCAGGTAGAAGGAATAAACCTGCGTTCTCATCTAGGAGGCTCTCAGGGATCTCACAGAGATGTGCTAGATAAACTCCAGGTATCCTCCATGTCTCAGCAGGAAGCCAACTCAGTATTCTCTCCTGAATCATTCACTGGAGTGATAAACCAACACTCCATATTTAATGATGCCAAATAGCTCCTTATTACTCGTGGATTCAAGAAACTTCTATAGCTGAGCACCAAGGATATTTTCAAACATTATTTGATGCCTTGTGTATTGGCAACAAAACAAAACAGAACAAAACAAAACTAAGAAGTGTCTTGAGGTGGGCTGACTTTTAACAATTTCAGGAGAAACTTAAATAAGGTCCTAATTGCTCAACACCCACCTCATCTCCTTTTTGGCCACTCAGGAAAACCCTGTATTTTTCTATAATTGTGTCATGAAGAAGAATCCAGCCTCTCCAAGCCAGCTGACCAACCACGAGCAGAGCACACGCTTCTATATTCAATTCTGAATATCAAGCACAATCTAACCTGTAACAAGCACTTGAGGGTCTGAGGATGGGAAAGCAAATAGCCTCAAGTCTGATCAATGCTTAAAATATTAAAAAGACCTTTTTTTTTTTTAGGGAGTAGCAGTACAGCACACATCCCAGTGTTGCCACAAAAACCATACATTTAATATCTAATTTCCACAGTCCCTTAATTAGAAGGAAACTGTTTTAATAAGTCATAAATTATCCCAATGCAAGCCATTTCTCCACATGATCTTTGATAAAAACAAAATTGGAGCCTTCATAGGATACAACACTAATTAATGAATCATAAATAAATAGCAGCTAGTATTTGTGTCGTTAGTTTAAAAGTACTTTCATATATTATTTGAATCATCAGATAATCTATAACTCACATAAGGGAGGCACTGTTTTCTGTGTTTTACAGATGAGGAAAACCCAAGAGTTTACACCCAGTAAATGACCAAAGCAAGAATGGAATCATACAATTCAAGTCCTTTTTTTTTTTTTTTTTTTTTTTTTTTTTTGCTTTCTGTTTTTAAAGACAGGCTGTCACTCTGTTGTCCAGACTGGAGTATGGTGACATGATCACAGCTCACTGCATCCCTGAACTCCTGAGTTTCAGAGAGCCTCCTGCTTCAGCCTCCTGAGTAGCTAGAACTACAGGCGCACACCCCCATGCCCAGCTGATCTTTAAAAATTTTTTGCAGAAACAGGGTCTCACAGTGTTGCCCAGGCTGGTCTCAAACCCAGACTCAACCAGTCCTCCTGCCTTGGCCTCCCAAAGCGCTGGGATTACAGGTGTGAGCCATTGCGCCCAGCCAATTCAAGTCTCCTAAGAGTAAATTGAGTATTTTTGAATTGTACCCATCAGGTGCCCTACTGAAATCTACTTAAGTGCTGAGATTTCAGTATTTGAAAGACCTACTGGAATCTATTTTTAAAATTATAAAAGAATATGTGGGCATGATCCTTGGAGTTGTGAGTGCTGGATACAAATATGAAGTTACATGAAGAGTAGTGTGAAAAAAAATTGAAGAAATTTTAAGTGATTTTTTATTTTATTTTTTAATTATAAAGGTAATATATGTTCATTGTAAAAATATAAACTATATTTAATTTTCCATAATTTCACAGCCAGAGAAAACCATCAGGAATATGTCAGTAATTACTGCCGTGCATGCAGAGGTGATGGTCGATATATTTAGCAGCCAATGTGGAATGCCAGAAGCAGAGGACAGCCTTTACAGTTGCCTGCCTTAGAGAGTGTGTATAGCTGCACCGCTTGATACAAGTGCCACAACCACTCTGGATGTATGCCATGTTTTTAATGGAACCATACAATTTTACAGATTTTCAACCTCCTTTTTAAAAGCTGCAATATATTTTAAACATCTTTTAAAGTATGTTTCAATTTTTCTATATACATAAAGTCTGCACTGGGGTAGAAGTGTGGTCTCCCTTCTGGAAAGAAAAGGCTGTGATTCACAGTGGCTTTTGTTATTTATCAGACATTCCACATGAATTCACCGAACATCTCTACTTCAAAAGTGCTGGCTGGGTGCAATGGCTCATGCCTGTAATCCCAGCACTTTAGGAGGCTGAGGTGGGCAGATCACCTGAGGCCAGGAGTTCGAGACCAGCCTGGCCAACATGATGAAACCCCGTCTCTACCAAAAACACAAAAATTAGCTGGGCGTGATGGTGCGTGCTTGTAAGCCCAGCTACTCGGGAGGCTGAGGCAGGAGAATCACTTGAACCTGGGAGGCGAGGTTGCAGTGAGCCAAGATCAAACCACTGCACTCCAGCCTGGACAGCAGAGTGAGACTGTCGCAAAAAAAAAAAAAAAAAAAAAAAGTGCTGAGTGAGAGTATGATGCTGGGTAAGAACAAGTAAGAAAAGCCATGGTTCTGCCCTTAGGAACTTAAAAAGACAGTAATTGCACTTGGCTCTGCATGAGGACACTGGTCAATGGGGCGCCTGGGCTCATTATTCCAAAGGTGGTGAGGAGAAGTGCAAGTTTCACTGCTCTGCTCTTTGAAGCTCCATTATAGCTTCTGCTAAATAATCTTTCTTGACCAAGCCCTTGGTTACTCTATCAATGTGCATTGAATAAATTCAACCATAAAACTGATTAAAAGTGGTGCCAGCCTCTTCATTGTTTTATACATATAATCTGACTTTTTTTTCCCAATGGTCCCTTCAGAAAGTGCCTGCAATCATCTCCCTTTAAAGATTTGGAAATTAAGACTAGGGGACATTAATTAGCTTGCCTAAGTTTACACAACAGATTTATTTGACTCCAAGGGCAGGCTCTTAACACCACAATCTACCACTTTTAGAATATTGACCAGAGAAAGAGAGTTACATTAAGTTAAACAAGTATGGCCTTGAAGACACCTGGATGATCTGATCCCTGCCCACCTTTTATCTTGTCTCTCCAGTTTCCTGTGTGCTTCAGCCCCCTGATTCTTCCAGATGCATGAGTGAGCCAAGCTCTCCTTCCACACAAAGGCCTTGTCAATTGAGATCCCTGCTACCTACAAAGGTTGTCTCCCCATTCTTAGCATGACAACAGATCTCAACCTTAATATCTCACCATAAATGTCATTCACCAAAAAGAATTTCTCTGGTCACTTATTCTGGGATATTCTCTCTTATAACACTCTGCTCCCTGCTCCCCCACCAGAACATGAAAGAATTAACCAGTTTTAAAATAATCAATACAAAATAATATTCTATATAGGCTGGTCATGGTGGCTTATGTCTGTAATCCCAGTACTTTGGGAAGCCACGGCAAGAGAATCCCTTGAACCCAGGAGTTTGAGACCAGCCTGGGAAACATAAGGAGACCTCAGCTCTACAAAAAATTTAAAAATCACTCAGGTTTGGTGGTACACACCTGTGGTCCCAGCTACTCAGGAGGCTGAGGCAGGAGGATCGCTTCAGCCCAGGAGTTTCAGGCTACAGTGAGTTATGACTGCACCTCTGAACTCCAGCCTGAGCAACAGAGAAAGACTGCCTCTAATCATCATCATCATCATGACCTATATGAAAAAACATACTTATGTTCACCCAAATACACTCACAGATACATACATCCTCATCCAAAGCCTAAAATAAAATACAAAAAGTAACAGAAAAAAAAATCTGAAAAGTAAGGAAAAAGAAAAAGAAGTATCTGGAAAGCATTACCCTGAGATTTCTAACAGTGATTGTCTTTTTCTGGTGAATACAATTTTGGAGACTTTTTTTTATCTTTCTCCGTGCCTGCACTTTCTAATCTTTGGTAATTAACATTTATTATTCTCATAGTACATTTCAAAAGCATAATGGCAATTCTAAAATAAGCAATAACAATACTTTTTATAAGAAAACAATCTTTTACTTTGAACAGATGCTGTTCTTGTTTACGTTCTTTCTATGTTAGGAATCCAAAGTAATTCAGAGATTAACTGCATTACCTTCGCCTTTTATATAATTTTGGTTTTTTGCTGTTGTTTTTGGTTTGTGGGGGGTGTGTGTGTGTGTGTGTTAAAGGGGAAAGGCTGGAGGTGGAAGGAGTAGTTTCAACAACAATAATGGTAAAAAATATGCAGTGAAGGAAAAGTGTTCTTCCTGATAGTCTCATTAAAAAAAAAAAAAAAAAAAAAAAAATCCAAGTCTGTGCTAGAGCGTGAAGACACACACAAGCCCACACCCCAGTCAAAGAGCAGCAAATGGGACTTGGCCTGCTGTACCTTTCTTGGGCTTAAACCAAAAGCGAGTGATGCTGTCAAGAGGGCATTTCCATTACAGCTGCAAAAATCCCTCTCAGTCAATAGCTGATGAAAGATGAGACTTTCCTGGGACACTGTGATTCCCAGGAAATGGAGGGAAGGGAAGGGCTGGTTCTTGGTGATTTCCTAGGCTTTGCACCATAGCAGGCTTTCACTATGTAGTAGCATTTTACCTGATAATCCCACTTTAAAAACCCATTATTTGCTCAACACTAAATAAATTATCCACTTGGCTAATTGGGACAGTTTGCAAATATTTGGCCAAATGCCAAAATACCTCTGAGGCTTTGCTAATAAAGACACAGCAATAAGGCTCACCAACACAAGGCATTCAGCATGAACCAAATTGATGAGAAGGAAATAGCTATCATAACATTGGCAACCAAATAAAAAAGGCAAAAAAAAATCTCCTGGCACAAATTTACATGTATTCTAAGGATAAATTCCACTGAATAACTCGACTTTACCTACAGGAGAAATTTTTTTTTTTTACTTTTTTTTTTTTTAATTATACTTTAAGTTCTAGGGTACATGTGCATAACGTGCAGGTTTGTTAAAGTTGTAAGAAAGAGGCCTGGAACAGTGGCTCATGCCTGCAATCAAAGAGCTTTGGGAGGCTGAGGCAGGAGGATGATTGAGGCTAGGAGTTCAAGATCCGCCTGGGCAACATTGCAAGATTCTTTCTCTATAAAAAATAAATAAAATAAAAATAAAAATTAGCTGGGCATGATGGCATGCATCTGTAGTCCCAGTTACTCAGGAAATAGATATAGGTGGAAGGGTTACTTGAGCCCAGGAGTTTGAGGATGCAGTGAGCTATGATCGCACCACTGCACTCCAGCCTGTGTAACAGATCGAGACACTATCTCTAGAAAATGAAAAAGTGAAAAAGTTGTTTATCAAAATAATTGTGTCCCTTAGTTCTATGTGAAGTATATTGAAGGCGGCTTCCTTGACAAACAGGCAGCACTGGAGATTTCTATTTTGGTCTAAGAATTGTTATCACTAAGGTTAAAAAATATGCAAGGCACAATATTTTGTGGCTTCCCATAGATTACGTTTAATGCATGTTGTTTAATTTAGTTTATAAATTAGTGTTGATCCAATTTTCTGACGTACTTTTCCTTTGAACATGAGTACCCAGGACTCTAGTCTTCAAGGGCTCAGTTTGATGTTCCCACTGTTAAAGGGATTTGGGGGTTTGCTACCTTCCTCCAGATACCTTCCTGCCTTCAGTACTTATTTCTCTTTCCTCTTCTCTGCAAGCTAGAGTCGAGAAACATAAAAAGGGTATTTCACTTGGTGCCTAGTAGGTGGACAGCAAGAAACAGATTACGGGATGGGAAAGAGTAGGTGACTCACAGTCACTGATTCTGCAGGATTCTAGGGTAAATTTTGACCTTAAAAATGCTAATTGAGAAAACTCTCTGGCTGAAAAAATTATTAATTTACTCCATTATATCTGAATATGAGTTTAGATGTTTTTAAAATTTCTGAGTAGGGGCTTGTTTAGTGTGCAACAGTGCAAAATCACCCCTTCAATATAACTTTTAGAGCAAGGGGAAGAACAGATACCATTTCAGGCCCACTGAATGACATGAGGACAGACCTTGTAAAATTTCTTATAATAAGAGGAAGATGATCCCGAACATGGACTCCAAAGGCATCATGCATATTTTCTTTAAAGGTTTTATTATCTATCTCCCATTTTGATTACAAGTTGAATGTCTTATATTTAAATATGATTGCTCTGTAAGAAACTGAAAGTGCTTTGTACAGAGAAATACTGTCTTCCTTCCTGAAGGCAGAAACATCTGCCTTGGTGTCATGAGGATACAACTGCTTTCTGCCCCCCCTTACCTCTCAAAGGGCCCTTAAGACATCATCAATATGCCTTTTTTGTTGTTACTCTGTAGTGATGCATGTGCCAAGGACCAGTCACAGGTTTGCAGCCAAATTTGGATCAATGTACAAATAAGCATATTTGCTATATGCATATTGCTCCTTTTTCATCTCCAAGCTTCTATTTTGAGACAGAGGTGTCCACTTTTTCCCATTCCCACATAGAGAGGAATAAAGGTGGTTTAACATGAGACATCAAAGTTCAATCATTTGAACCCCATAATCATATGGCTGGGAAAACCAATCTCTAGAAAAGTGAAATAACTTGTACAAAGCCAGAGAATCAGCTTCTAATAGAATCAGATCAGAACTTAGATTTCCTGACTCATCAACTCTACAAAACTCCTTGGCACAGAAGTGGGTACGGCATGTTTCAATACCTACTATAGAATATTGGGATGCAATATACGAAAGGTATAGACATTTCCCACCCTGTTACCAATCATAGGCTCATTGTATTGGCTTGTTAGTGTCTTAGTCAACCTTACTAGAAAAATGTCTGTGGACGAGGCCCAGGGATAAAATTGCCTAAATATTCACTACGATATCACTGGTGATATCAAATGATGACATTTAAGAAAGATGTTTTCTAATCATAACTGAAAATGTTTCTACTGCTAAGATGTGTAGCACTTATATTAATTCTATATACCTGTATAAAATTGAAGTAACTTGGAGGTCTTCCAAAACATACCTAAGGTTGCATTTTTATCAAGCAGTCAGGAAGAAACTTTGGAATTATGAGAGCGCAGATCAGTCTGTTGAAGATTATTACATCATGCATCTAAGCATCAACAAATTAAAGAGGGCGTCTGTCTTCTAAAGCATCTAGCAAAGACGAAAAAGTAGCGATAAACACAATCAGGCATATTGATTCCTTTTGTTTTGTTTTTGTTTTTGTTTTTGTTTTTGTTTTGAGACAGAGTCTGGCTCTGTTGCCCAGGCTGGAGCGCAGTGGCCAGATCTCAGCTCACTGCAAGCTCCGCCTCCCGGGTTCACGCCATTCTCCTGCCTCAGCCTCCCGAGTAGCTGGGACTACAGGCGCCCGCCACCACGCCCGGCTAGTTTTTTGTATTTTTTAGTAGAGACGGGGTTTCACCGTATTAGCCAGGATGGTCTCGATCCCTGACCTCGTGATCCGCCCGTCTCGGCCTCCCAAAGTGCTGGGATTACAGGCTTGAGCCACCGCGCCCGGCCTCCTTTTGTTCTTTCAAAGTCACTTCATTCATTGTACTAACTTTCAAATCAGAGTGCTGTAAGATACCATCTCTAATACCAAAATGAAACTTTTCTAAGTCCCAACTTCTGAAAACTTTGGAAGAAGGGTATCAAGGAGTCTGTAATTTTGGTGTACAAACTGAGAAGCCCTACTATTTTAAAACATGCACTGTTAAGATTAGTTTCCCAGAGCTAAATATAATTCTGTACAACCCAGCTCCCTATTTATAGTCAAAAGGAGGTGATCTTTGCAGTTATCCAGTTAATATAAATATTCTCAGCTAAAAATATTTTTAAAATCCCAGTTTCTGTAACATCAGCTCCTTCAGGGAGAGTTTCAGTAGAGATCTCTTTTCTCTTTTACCAAGTCAGTGTCATAATATAATTAAAAGAGTGCTCTCATTTAAAAAAAGATTATATGAATAAACAAATACACATGTATTTTAAAATGTAATCACTCAATAAGGTGTGTGCTACTCTGAAACTTCCATCATCATCATCCACTATTTCAGTCTCCATCAGAGAAATTGCCACTATAATGTGGTGATAATTTTTTTTTCTCTTAAAGCAGTAAAAACAGAGCTTTGAGCTTCTAATTAATCCAATGTATATTTGGAAGGTACTGTGTTTTCATTTAGGCAGTGGATGCAGGTCCCCTATAACTCTTAAAAGAAGCAGATAATGATTTTGAAACCAAGTCTATTACTTGTTTTGTTTAAACTTTTATTTGGTGGTTTTCTTCTCCTAAATAATTGACATCCTCCTAGAAACAGATCCGGTGTGACACAGATAACAAATTGAAGCTAGAAAATTCTTCAAATGGTGCTACTTTTCTTAGGATCACATATACTACTGCAAGTCTAACAGGCATCTCAAATTTAACAAAGGACTGACTTCCCCACTCCAAACCTCTCCTAGTCTAGTACTTCTCTCTCCAAAAGTAGCTGGTTCGCACAGGTAAACAAATAAACAAAGAACTCTCCGGTTCTACTTGATTTCCCTCTCTGCCTAATCCTCTAGACCCTCACTGCTTTACACGTCTTTATTGTAGACACTATCTTCAAAATATATTTGAAATCAGAACACCTCACACCCACTCCTTGGCTCCCACTGCAGGCCATGCTAATAGCATCTTTCACCAAGACCACTGTGATAACTTTGCAAATGGTCTCCTTGCTTCCACTCCTGCCTCCGTCTCATCTATTTTCTACACAAGCCAACCACACCCCTGCTCAGCAGTTTCTAATTTTTTCTCACCTCTCACAGAATAAATTCAAAGCTCTTATTGTAACCCAACCCTGGCTAGCTCTAAGACCTCACGTGGCAACGTATTCTTGCCAGCCTATTTCGCTCCACGCTGTGTCACATTGGACGCCATGCTG
Source organism: Theropithecus gelada (assembly GCF_003255815.1). Classification (NCBI taxonomy): domain Eukaryota; kingdom Metazoa; phylum Chordata; class Mammalia; order Primates; family Cercopithecidae; genus Theropithecus; species Theropithecus gelada. Next base: position 52,408,055 of record NC_037677.1, read on the forward strand.
TTTCTGCACAAGACAAACATACTCCCTTGGCATGGTCACTGCCCGTGCTCTTCCCCCTGCCTCACCTACATGCCCTGCAGATACTTTCTTGGCTTTCTCAGAAATTTATGAGCTGCTACATCCTTAGAAAGGCCTTCTCCAACCACTCTATTTAAAATAGTATTCACAACAATATCAGCTGAATGAAGGAGGAGCTCTTCATTGAAATAACATTTGTGATTTAGGACAAAATGAGAGCATCTGGGAAACGAACATTTGGCTGCATACTGTACAGAAGAGCAGGATTTTTTTTTTTTCTTTGAAACAGAAATTTTCTTTTTCAATGAACATGATGATGATGATGATGATGATAAGAACAGCGGTAGTAGCCAACACTCCTTGAACACATGCCTGGCACTAGTTTGGGTGTTCTGTAACACCCAGTTATGTGTTAATTGCAATACCCATTAAATTCTTACAAAAACTTTATGAGGTAGGTACATTACAACAAGGTACCCTTTTAATAAAATCACTAAGACAAAGAATACCTCGAAGAGTCTCCTTGCCCCCAAACACATTAATCTAATCCCAAATTCTTTAAAAAGAAACATGACCAAACAACATTATAAACTGGAGGGCTAAAGAAATATTTAAAGTCTACTTATGTTTGTACAGTGCTGCATCCTCTAATAAAGACGGCCCAAGAGATTTGGAAACCTCTTAAGAAGGCAAATTACAATTATGCAAACACAAACAATACCAGTGTAGAACAGAATAGAATGCCTGCAAAGAATGCATTCAATCTAGCCATAGTGTGAGGGTTGATTTTCAAAAGACATGAAAAAATACAAAAGCTAGGCACAGGTAAACTGCATGCTGATTGCCAGTAATGGCCTGTAAAAACAGAGTAAGAAAAAGGCCTTAACTTCCAGAAGGAACTAAAAATTATGATAAAAGTACAAGAGTAACCAGAGGTCCAGGTCCCTCAAGTTATGTTCTATCGAATTGCACAAGGGTGTTCTGTCTCTTGCTTTGGCTATATAAATGACACTAAAAGATATAAAAGAAAATACTGTTTTTCAACTCCTCTCTGATTTCTATGGTCTCTGGGAAAGCCAGAAAAAAGTGCCCAGTAATACAGAACTTCCCAACTCAACCTTCTAACTCAGGTCTGTGGTCCAAAAAATAACATATCCAGGTAGCCAGAGGCTTTGCAGATAAGAACATGTTCTACAAACCTCTTGAGAGTGGGAAAAGCTGCCAAAAAACCCTGAAGACAGATAAATAAGGTTGTGATTTTCAACAAGGGGAAGATGACAGAATCCATGAACTAAGGAAAAAATGAAGAGTGGTTTGTAAGTATATAAAAAAATTGGAAATAGTGATCATTTAAGGCAAATGTGGACTCATGAAGCATGCATCCAGCCAAATGAAAGTCCTTTCCTTTTTTGATACAGTTAGATAGCAGGGCATGATGCTAAATTCATGAATTATATGAAGCCGGGAGGAGCAGGTGACTGCATGAAAGGGTCAGGATGGTCCTGTTCTGGACATCTGGTATTTAGTACTGCGATCAAGAATTAAGAGATACTTTGATGATAAGAGTAGCTCTTATTTTTTCAGCACTTACTGCTCGCTAGGTACTATGTTTTAACTCACAGCATCTCTTTTCATTCTCACAGCAACCCTCTGAGGCAGGTACCATGATATCCTGATTTTACAGAAGAGGAAACATGGGCTGAGAGAAGATTACTTGCCAACGATCACAGTTCTTTACAAAGGAGGTGGTTTGGGAGTTTGGGATAAACAACTGTACTGCTAAGGAGAACAACCAGAATGCTGCGGGGAACATGAAATCCTGCCATGGAAACAAAAGATTGCTGATTTATCTGAGAAATGAAAAGGCCCAGTGAAAACACGACTGAAGTCCTCACCTGGCAAAAGTCTGCTAGCACATGGATAGGCTCCTTATTTTGGACCCAGATGGTAGAATTAAGAACAGGGGTAGAAGGTGGAATTTGACAAATGGGACAGTAGTTCAATGATTCGCACCATCTGGAATCAAAAGGTAAAGTCTAAGGAGATCTCAGCATTGAAGGAGTCCAAGCAGAGACTAAGCAACCCTTCTGTCTGGGACCAGTCAAGAGATTTAAACCAGGGATGATAATTAAACTGGGAGCCCATCAGATTTCCTCCAAACTCAGATTCCATGAGGATGCAAATTTATGATAATAATTTAATAAGATATACTCTGGGCCAGGCGTGGTGGCTCATGCCTATAATCCCAGCACTTTGGGAGGCCAAGGCGGGCAGATCACTTGAGGTCAGGAGTTCAAAACCAGCCTGGCCAACATGGTGAAATCCTGTGTCTACTAAAAATACAAAAATCAGCCAGGCATGGTGTTGCGTGCCTGTAATCCCAGCTACTAGTGAGGCTGAGACAGGAGAATCACTTGAACCCAGGTGGCGGAGGTTTCAGGGAGCCGAGATCACGCCATTGCACTCCAGCCTGGGTGACAAGAGTGAAACTCCATCTCAAAAAAATATGTATACACACTCTGAAGTCCTGAAGGTGGATATATACATGGTTATCCCGTTGAGCATATGGTTCCCTTTCCTGATTAGCATTTCTTAAGTACACTGATAACTGCTATAAAAATTTAGAGTGAGGGCTCAGTGCTCTGCTGGAATCTCTGAATAATTACGTTTCCATCTTTAGGTTTTAACATGGAAAACAAAACAGTTGAATATGTTTGTTTTCTTTAACTCTGCACCATCACCCTGAAACAACAGCGATTTGTACTGTTGCTTGGGCAAGGTCTTATGGAGGCAGCTAATGAGGCTGCCAGGCTCTGGTGGCTGAAACTCTCCAGATGGGTTCACTGGAGTGTTTGAAACTATGCAATGCTGACCATATGACATATGAGTTCCCGGCCTACTTTTATTTTTCAACCAATATTAAGCACTATTAGCCAAATAGAAACACCAGAGGCAACAATTTGGCTGGATATGATGTCTCTATGCAACATTTATCTCCCTTCTGGAAGTCGGTTGTGTTATGCTTACACCAGCTTATTTAATTTTGTTTTCCTTTATCATGTTAACCCACTGCTTGGGCTTTCACAAGTCAGAGTAGAGAAAAACCTCATACATGACTTGTGCCTAATCTTTTATGAGAAACACAGCTGGTCTTATCGCTCTTTCCAACATATCTGGAAATGATTCTGAAATACAAATGCATGCTGTGTACTGTGGGTCAGGTGGCGAACATGAGCCTGAAGGACCCGGCCTCTGAATCTCTAAAAAAAATTTTTAAAAAGAATCCATTTCCTCACATGCTATATTACATGCAGTATAAGCATCTTTTGAGATATTTTAGAGGACAAGTGAACAGTTCATGGGAGGAAATGGAACAGAGATTTTAAAATGATAACCCTGGTTACAAAACCTAACCATCGTATCATTAGCAGGGAGAACTTGGACCCAAAACTTAAGTACTCTTCACTTCAGGTTTCTATTTTTTCAGTGAAATGGAGATAATAATAGCACCTGTCCCATCAGACTGTGCTGAGAACTGAGTGAGGTGTTGTTTATAACCCATGACAAGTACTTAGGAAATGCTCAATACAGTGTAGTTAGCTGTCAATTTTACTATTATTTTTATTGGTTTCCTTTAGGAAGATGGAACATAAAATTTGCTCCAGTGCCAAAGATTTTAATCCTAGAGAGGCAGAGGTTGTAACCACTTGACTTACAGATGCACCCTGCACCCTGTGGCTACCTGTGTGTAAACCACGTATCCTACCTTCTTACAAGGTTCCTCACTCTGCAAGCCAGGTGTCTTAGCGCAGGATGCTGTAACAAATATACCATGAACTAGCTGGCTGAAACAACACATTTACTTCTCATCATTCTATAGGCAGGGAAGCCCAAGATCAGGGCCCTGGTAGTTCTGTTTTGTGAGGGCCACCTTCCAGGCTTATAGACAGCCCCTGCTCCCTGTATCCTCAAATGCCCAAGAGCAGAGACAGGAAAAAGCAAGCCCTCTCCTCTCTCTTCTTCTAAGGCCAATTTCATCAGGAAGGCTCCACCCTCATGACCTAATTACATCCCAAAGGTCCCCGCCTCCTAATACCAGCATATGGGGTTAGGGTTTTAACATATGAATTTAGGGAATGAGGGAACACATAACAGACCATACACCAAGGCTCCCTTAGTATCAAGCATATCTGTAACTTCTTTTCCCGATTCTGTCCATTACCTCAAGAAATTCCTCTTTCCCTTTCCTTTATTTAGAAAGGAAATACTGAGTTCAGGAATTCAGCTGGAGAATCATGCCTATGATATGAATCTATAAGAAAAGAGACTATCCTCTGCCCTGTAAGGTTAATTATAGAGGGAACAATGAGGAAACTCACAAAATAACGCAGCGATCCCCTTGTAAATTTCATGAACGACCTCTTCTACCCGGTAACTACAATTACACTGTGTCTGAAATCCGTGAGTTACCTTATACAGGCAGGCAGTTACCTGCTTATAAAGCGAACACACTCACACGCGCGCACACACACACACACACACACACACACTAGAGAACTGCTGGAACTGTTGTTAAGTAAATGCGTAAGTGGTCCAGAATGTGCCCACAGGTAACCATCCTTTGTGCTCTTTCTTTAAAAATTGTGTGATTTGGGGTACGGACTAACCTTTCCCCCAAATCCCACAATCTCTCCTCATAACCTCAGAGTTAACTAAATTTAAGTTTCTCAAAGATTCTGTTTAAGACCCTATAATAAATTGAATTTTTACTATCCAATGGTGAAGGTTTCAGATACATAAGCTATGTATTTTCTTTTACTTTTCTTTTTTAGAAATGAGGTCTTGCTCTATTGTCTAGGCTGGAATGCAGTGATGCAATTGGTATCACTGTAGCCTCAAACTCCTGGACTCAAGCGATCCTCCCGCCTCAGCCTCCTGAGTAACAGGGACTATAGGAGCATACCACCATGCCCAGGTAATTTTTTTTCATTTTTGTAGAGACATCATCTCGCTATGTTGCCAAGGCTAGTCTCAAACTCCTGGACTCAAGACATCCTCCTGCCTTCTCCTCCCAAAAACACTGGAATTATAGGTACGAGTCATCACACCAGCCCCTATCTATTTTGGTAATACATAACCAGAATTCCCTATAAGAAACCACACACGTTGACCACATAACCCTTGTTCACTTTACTTTCAGTGCTGGAAGCACAGGGAGGACCTGGCTGCAGTTCTGTCTCTACTTCAGGTAGTGGGAGGTGACAGTGCTGGACACAGCCTCTCGGCCCTAGCCTTGACACATCAGCAAAGTCACTAGCATCACGTGACCTCTTAAGTGTCATGTGAGACAGTCCACATTATTCTACACTGTACCTTCCCTGCCCCTGTCTTTCTCTCTCTTTGGGTTTCTTTCTGGAGCTCTCGTCTTTGCCATGTGGAAAAGCATTTCCTTTTTCATGTAAACATTATATTTCATCAAAATGTATCTTGCAATATTTGTGAAAAATAAAAACTTTGTGTGATCCTGAGGAAAAAATTTCCAGAAAAACCTCTTTTTAAATGTTTTCTTTTCTATCATTCCTATTATATTGCTAACTGAACATATGCCAGTATTTCAGCTATATTTCTGCATATACAATAACACAAGCCCTGAATACTCTGATGTTTACACAGCGCTTTCTCAAACTGCCTAAGGAATCTAGCTATCATTTGTAACATTTCCTCTCAGGACAGCAAAATTTGGTAAATTATACCTATAAAACACACAAACGCATTTTAGATTCACTTAATTTTAACTCTTGATTTCTATATTATCAAAATGTACATATCTGAAGCATTTTCCAGGAATTCAGCTAAATGAAATTTCCAGGGACTGTGGCAATCAGTGTCCACTTGAAAATCCCAGCATGATCAGGAGCGGTCTTGCTGGTGTGTGAATCTAAATCTCAGGACATGACACTGGATATGGAGTTCTGCAAACTTATAATTCACAATGTATTTGTTTAAGATTCTCGGACTCTCCAAAATTCATTTGGCTTAATTTCTGGAGTAATTCAGAGCACTAAATTTGTATGAATACCAAATGAAATTATTTTGCCAAGTTAGCTAGGCACATACAAGAAGTGTGTGTTAAAAGAAAAGCCGGCCAGGCGCATTGGCTCATGCCTGTAATCCCACACTTTGGGAGGCCAAGGCGGGTGGATCACCTGAGGTCAGGTGTCAGAGACCAGTCCGGCCAACATGGTGAAACCTCATCTCTACTAAAAATACAAAAAAAAATAGCCAGACATGGTGGCGAGTGCCTGCAATCCCAGCTACTTGGGAAGCTGAGGCAGGAGAATCATTTGAACCCGGGAGGCAGAGGTTCCAGCCTGGGCGACAAGAGCGAAATGCCATCTAAAAAAAAGAAAAAGAAAAATCTAGGGTTTTTACATGTTTAAAACATATAAACACATGGCAGATTCTTTCCCCCCCGACCACACATACACAGCAGATTCTCCTCCCACCAACTTTTCTATTTGCTTTTGGGAACCAGATGTCAACTTCCACAGGTAGTGTCAATTGCACTGCTGCTGGCTGTGTATGACAAACATTCAACTATCAGAGGCCCACAGACTTCACCCGTCTGTTTACTCAATAAGATGCCCAAAGGTGGGCAGCCTCCAGGTGCTCTGGCAGCTCCATGGAGTCAACAAGGGCCAGGCCCTTCATCTTCAGGCCTGTAGCTTCATGGTCCCAGGGCAGCTTCAGTAGCTCCAGGCACCACGGTCCCAATGAAAGAGAGTAAGTACAGGTCAGAACACACACACTCTCCAGGAGCTTTCTCCCTTTTAATTAGGAAATGAAATCCTTCCCTGCTGCCACCAGCGCATTCCCCCTTACCTCTTCTGGGTGAGGACGATGCCCAACCTCAAGCCAGTCACTGGCAAAGAGAAAAGGAATCACGATGGATGTTTCAACCAATCCCAGCTCATCCCATTAGGATGCCAGTTTGCACCAATGATCAGCATTTCAATTAGCATAAATAATGAAACTATCTTCATATCTGTTGACTATTTCACACAAACTAACAAAATGTTAGGTGAAAGGTAGCACTTCCATGGGATAAAGTTCCTTGGTAGGAGCAGAGGCACTAGTGCAAAAATATTAAAGAAATTGTAACATGGATCAGGGATTGCACAGCATGGTTTCCCACTGGTTATCTCATTTAATTCTTGTAACAGCTCTCAGAGGCAGAAATCATTTTTGCAAATTTGGAGAATCGGAGTTTAAAAAATGCATAACTAAACTCATCTAAAATTAAGACCTTATTAATCAATCTCTTTTAAAATACTATTTCAATATGTGTTCTTACTAAAACTGTGGGATATCTGAGCTGCCTGAAAACCTAAGGAAATTTAAAATGACATAAAATAAAATGTAAATGAAAAATTTAAGAAAATTAAAGTTGACCATAATCCAATCACTCAGCAAGAGCTGCTTTTAACAATTTGGTTTACTTATTATCAATGTTTGTTTTCTAAAATCTTCCTGTATAACCACAGTTATATATGACTTTAAACCTGCTTTTCCAAGTTCACCTTACATGGTGTATGTTTTCTCATGCTCTGATTTTAAAGAAATGATTTACAATGCCTACACAGTAGAAAATGCGTGTCAGCAAACCTTTTCAAATAGTTCAAGTATTTCTCCCTGGCACACAAAAACATCTTCAAACCCGTATTATTTCTTTATTTATTTTGGACAAAGGCCTAAAAGTGGAATTAATGGTCAAAGATAAGAATGCAGGCTAAAATATTTCACATCAAGTCATACTGCAGCCCATGTCACCCTGACTTTAATAACCCTGGATCACATACTAAAATTTACTGACGAACTGTCATAGACAGTAAACATTTAGATTGTCTGCACATAATTTTGCCCAGATAGTAGATTCAGCCAACCCTGGAGATGAGAGGGATCTGAGTCTGACAGTTGCAGGGACAGCCTCACCTCAAGCTGAAGAATTTCCAGCATGTGGCTGTCACTGAGGAGATATCTGGGAAGTTGTCCTTTTCCTTTTCTTCAACCATTGTCCTGTTTAGGGGCCAGCACGTGATCTTCCCCTGATGTGACAACCATGCTGAATGAACAAAGGGTCTTGCTGGCAGGGGTCTTGTGATTCCCATCTCCACTGCTGAGACACTTGGCTTCCCCTGCACTTTCTTCCTGTTTCTTCTCCAAAGAATGAGGGTGAAGTTGCACTGAGGTACTTCCACTTCCTAGTTCCAGGGGCCACTATCCTAACAGAATTAGCAGGCCATCCCTTCCTTTCTTGTAATCCAGCTGCCCACAACCCCGGCCACATGGTAGAGTAACCTGGGGAACTTCATAAAAACTACTGAGGCCTGCCATTACCCTTCCCTCAAAAGAGAGACTGATTGGTCTACAGTGGGGCGGTGGGGCCTGGGCATGAATATATTATTTTTATATCTCCCCCATGTGATTAAAAATGCATGCTGGATTGAAAATCAGAGATAGTAACATCCCCACTGCACTACATCTACAAGAATTTCCCTGTCATCCCCCAGTCTATATGGTGTGCATAATCCTGTCACTGGTTTTCAGTGCTGATGTGGGTCTCCACATCCACTTCCCTGTACCACCACCCTTTTAAATACCGTTTGTTCTTTCAATAGATGTCTATTCCCTCCCTTCCACACAATATCCAATTACCTTCTCATAAGGTTCACTTGCATAGCTAACAAGCATAGAGAACACCAGATGCTCAAAACCACTCTTTTATCCCTCACCCCATCCCCCTACCCAATCCAACTCATTGCTCAACCCTCCAGATCTCAGTTAATAATGCCATCATCCCTCCTCTTATTGAGGACAGGAACCTAGGAGGGAGTCTTGACTTACTCATTCCTGTTTTTCCTTCAATCTAAGTCCTTTTTCCCACCTTCCGGGACACATTCCTACTATGTCTCCGCTCTCTAGTCTAAGCTGCCAGGATCTCACAGTGGCGTTCTCACTTAGCTTCCTGTCTTCCAGGTGTAGCTTTCAAGAGTGCAGTTCCACACAGCATCCAGAGTGGCCTTTTAAAAACATACAGCATATCAGCACCTCCCCCTACCTAGTTCCCTGTGGTTTTCCATTACAACAAAATCAAGTCCAAGTTCCTTATGTGCCCGACTTGTCTACCTCTCCCACTTCACTTCCTACCACTCCTTAGCAGGTTTATTATGCTCAGGCACGCCGGCCATTTTTCTGTCCCTTGGGGGCCTTGAACTTCCATTTTTCTCTTTCTGATACCCTTCTGTTTCAGGCATTGCCATTTCTGGCTTCTTCTGATTTGAACTCATTTCAACTACCATGACCTCAGCTGTGGCCTCCCAGAATACCTATATAAATTCAAACTTTTTATCCTAACCCTGTTCAGCATGCCTCAACAGTTGAAATTATCTTACTTGTTTACCTGTTCCTATCTAACTTCTCCGCAGGAATGGAAGCTCCAGGGGTGTCAGGTTTGAGAAAATCTTCATCATTATTGTAGCTCTGGAGCTGGGCACCTAAAACAGCATCTGGTAAATAGTAGGTGCTTAATAAATAGTTGACGAATGAAGGATCTTGAGACAGGTTGCCTGGAAGAAGAATCAGGCAGGCTTGTTCATGTCATTAACTTATCTGAATACATTAATTCCCCCTTAAGCCATAATAAACATTTTTTATCACACAATCTTTCAAGAAAAGCAAAAAAGAAAAGAAAAAAAAAATCCCTAAATTCTCATCCTCTGGAGATGAAATCCACTACTATACTTTGATTTTCTAAATGTTTATATGGAAAAGAGGAAAATAAGGAGAGATTGAAAAGTCAATAAGATGAATTTTAGCTTTCTCCAAAAATATCAATCATCTTACACCATCTCAGCATATGAAATCTTACTTAATAGTTCGCAGAATCTATCAAGACACACTTTGGGAGAAATGCTTCAGAAAAGTATTCTTTACTAAGCACTGAGCACCAGTTCTTAAAAACAATCAACCTGAAGAGAAATGGCACGAGATAGGAGGGCGAGAAAGTGAGAGAGAGGGTTCTTCACTCTTTAGAGGCACATCTCCTCTCCTGCTTGTGTTCAGTGTGTCAGAAATTGAGATATCAGAGATTGACGTACAACTCAGTTTCAAACTGAGCATCCCACGCTTCCAGAGCAATCATATCGAAAGGGCATGCTGGTTAAGTTGGCTTTTCTCAAAGGCTGAGAAATTCATGTCCAGATGACTGGAAATGGATATCTTTCTAGTAAACAACATTGTGGGATTTAAATTTTCACAGCATCATTCTCCTCCACTCTCACAGCGCTTACTAGCTTGAATTTTTTCCCCCAAACACCAGTTCCTACATACAATATTTAATATTTAAGATAAAATGTAGCTCCCAAATTTAAATCCTGCAATTAGCTCATAGAATAAATAACATTTACCCTCCAGTAATAATTTCAATGTGCCCCAGTTCCCACATATCTAAACACTCCTCGGCTTCCAAAGTGTCAGTTATTAATCTGTGCAGCACCTTGGTTTATAAGATGGTTTGTTATCTATGGATTTCGAAGCAGCCTAATCTAAGGAACAGCCATTCCCTCACTTTTTGCAAATGAGGACCCTGGGGCTCCTGGAGGCTCACTCTACCAAGTTCAGGTATCTTAGAAGAAGCAAAACTCACATTCAAGCTTATCTTCCTACTCTTCCTACAATACACACACTCCACTGCTCTTCCTACAATACACACACTCCCACACATGGACATGCACATGTGGACACACACAGATCATAATCACATCATTAAGAGTATAACTATGATCTAAAGAAAAACAACTATTGCAGGCATTCTGATTCTAATTGCTGATTTTCAACCTAATTAAGATGGTAATAGCATCAGATAGTGAGAAACAAAACGAGATAACATTCACATTAAATGAAATCCAAAAGTCTACTGAATTAAAATTGGTAGGGGTTCCCTTTGGGTAGGGGCGGGCTTAATATTGCTGAGAGTATTGGGATCAATAATCTGAGTATGCAGGTCTATCAGTTTTGGGGCTGTTATTAGAATCTATCTATCTACGATATAACATTTCCAAGGTTTTTTAATGGCAAAAAGGCAGAGATTAAGGCAGCATCCCTCTATCTTAACACTGTAATGCTTAAAGGATAGATTTGTTGATGATCAGCAAAGCCTTACTGGGGTCAGATTTTTTAACCCAAATCAAATTAATCAATTTCTGGTCTGAGTGTTAGTGATATGCTAGGGAAAGGCATGTGTAGCCCGACCAACCCGTGCAGATAATTGCAGTGCTGAGTCTCCTTGCTGGTCACGGAGAAGACTGTGAGCCCAAGGGAAGTAGATGCCAAAAATCAGGAAGCTACAGGATGCTGGTGTGGCCCGCTCTTACTCAGGTGGCTCATGGTGACGTTCACCCACCTCTCCACCGCCCTTGGCATGCACTGGGTTTCCATGGTACTTATTAACGGGAATAGCGGCAGTAGACTTGTGGCTGTTGGAGGCAGTGGCTGTCGCAAGGCCCAGGTGCAGAGCAGCTTAGGCCACACTTCCCTGGAAACAGTCTCTTCTCCAGCTCCTCCCACACCATGGAACAGAACAGTGGAAATGAGGACAGAATGCTGAGGATGTGGGGTGGCAGGGGAGGGCAGTCTCCAGGCACTGTCTACACTCAGAGAGAAGTACAATTTAAGACTTCCAGACTGTTTTAAATTATTTTATGTTTGATTAGTGTGCGTGTTTCTGCTCCTATTGTGAACCAAATTGTGTCCCTCCATTCATATGTTGAGGCCCTAAACCCCAGTTCCTCAAAAGGTGACTGTATTTGGTGGTGATGGATTTAAAGCTAAGCTCTTAGGATGGGTCCATGTGAGGACACAGTGATAAGGTGGCCATTTGCAAGCCAAGGAGAAAGGTCTCAGAAGAAACAAACTCTCCTGGAGACACTTTGATCTTGGATTTCCAGTCTCCAAAAATGTTAGAAAATAAATTTTTCTTTCTTTTTTTCTTTTTTTGAGACAGAGTCCAGGCTGGAGTGCAGTGGTATGATCTTGGCTCACTGCAACCTCTGCCTCCTGGGTTCAAGTGATTCTCCTGCCTCAGTCTCATAAGTAGCTGGGACTACAAGCACAAACCACCATGCCCAGCTAATTTTTGTATTTTTCATGGAGACAGGGTTGGCCATGTTGGTCAGGTTGATCTTAAACTCCTGACCTCAAGTGATTTGCCTGCCTTGGCCTCCCAAAGTGCTGGGATTACAGGCCTGAGCCACAACGCCCAGCCAGAAAATAAATGTCCATGCATAGGCCATGCAGTCCGTGGCATTTTGTTACAGCGGCCTTAGCTGAATGATAGAGATGACTTCACACGTTACCTGCAGACTCCATGTGACCTACTCTCTATCTACAACACTGTTCCTGAGTTTCAAGAAAAAAATCTTTGTTACTAAATTATACTGGGCAGTTTTAGAACTTCTAAGGCCTCGGCTCTGCCTGACTACATCACTGCCTGCGGTGAAGCCCTGGATGACTCAGAGAGGCATCTGACATACAGTCCATGAAGACAGGACAGGCTCATGAGCCTCCACCATGAACTCTGCCTTCTACGGTAGTAGCTAACTAATGATATTTACTCTAATTTCTAATTAGAGAAATGCAAGATAAAAACCAAGAAGATACTCTTTTAAAACTACATGGCTAGCAAAAATTTTGTTAATTTGTTTTGTTGCTAATGAAATGCAAACACCTATGGCCATCGGGATTTATGGGAGGATTGGCATTTTGACATTAATCAACAAGCATATGAACTGCTCAGTCATCCTGGAGGTAAATTTAGAAATTTCACATTTAAAAAGGTAAGCTTTTTGCATATGTATTATCAAAAAAATCCATTACATACTGTGGATGTTCAGGGCATAATTTTATATAATAATGACCAAATCGTAGCAAAATAAATTCTCAAAAAGAGATATACTCATTATGTTTTAATATGTAAATATACATCATCACAGAACCATTAAAGATAGGGTTATAAGTGTTTTGACAGAGAAATATTGTAACATGAAGGGCAAAAACCTAGCTAAAATTGTGTTAGAGTACAACTTCATTTTGCAAATAAAATGCATTATTCCTAAAGCAAAAAACTGGACTAATATTGAACAAAAAGATCAGAGTAATTATCTCTGGGTGGTAGAACTACAGTTGACTTTTACTTTCCTCTTATTACTTATATTTTCTAATATAGCCACTCTGAGTTTGAATTAAATGTCACCGACTCTGTCGCAGCTCAGAGCTATGTTCTTTTTTTTAATTTTCAATTTTTGTTGCTACAGAGTAGGTGCATATATTTACGGATTACATGAGATAATTTGATACAGGGATGAAATGAGTCATAATCACAGCAGGGTTAATGGAGTATCCATCACCTCAAGCATTTATCCTTTGTGTTACCAACAATCCAATTATATTCTTTTAGTTATTTTTAAATGTATGATTAAATGATTTTTGACTACAGTCACCCTGTTATGCTAGCAAATGCTAGCTCTTACTCATTCTTTCTATTTTCGTGTACCCATTAACCATCCCTACCACTCCTGTAACCCCTCACTACCCTTCCCAGTCTCTGGTAACCATTCGTCTACTCTCTACCTCCATGTACAGCTATATTCTAATGTGAAAGATGGAGCCACATTCTGGTATCAGAATCCCCTTGCCAACCAACATAACAGGAAATATTGCCTTTCGTTACAGTATATTTATAATGGTACCCTAGGAATACCATTTTTTAGTCCTCTGTTCTTCTTGTAACACTCTTTGTAAAATTCAGCAAGTAAGAGTTCCATTTACTTAAGGGGGTGAGATATTATATCTAGAACTGGATGAGTACATTTATACTTTCAAATAAAAAATTTTGTGTGTACCAGCAATTCCTCCAGGGCTCCTCATATCCCTATTTTTGGAATCTGTATATATATATACACACACATATATATATACACCCACATATATGTATATATGTACATAAAGTATGTGTACAATACACAAACATACATACACAAAGAGACACACACACTTCGCAATAAAACACCTATAGCTGGCTACCAAGCTCTACATCTCCCAGAAGAAGGGGACAGAATTCTCTTTTTAAAGTTGTAAATAAGCAAAGTTCATCTGACTTTAGGACTTAACCAAGTCTCACCTATGTATCACATTGAAACATGGATATTATTAAATGCCAAACTGACAAATGTCCAACAGAAAATATACTAACCAAACAAAAACAAAACCTTCATCTGTGTGTGTTTATATGTGTGTGGACAGAGCAAGACAGAGGAAGGGAGGTAGGGAGAGAGTGAGACAGAGAAACCAGTAATTCAAAAAATTCCACTAAGGTTCTAATCTCAAATTTAAAACCCTGGCCTCCTGGAATCTTTGCCACATCATGTCCAGCAGCCTCATTTACAAAAGAGCCTGAAATTCTAGAGATCAAGTAGTTTACCCTAAGGTCTCAAACAATTGAGGAGCAGCGCTGAGCCTGCATTCCCAAACCAGGTAGGGGCATCGCACTGTGTCTTAATCACTTTTCTCCCTTTCCAAAGCACTGTCCCAATTATCTTATTTCCAACTTTCCACAGAAGCAAAGAAGAAAACAAATGTCACAAATACCAAGATTGTGCAAAGGAATGATAAACTTCCCTACGACAAGTCCCTCCAGCCTCTCCACAGTCTCCATGGAAATCACCTCCTTCATCTTCCTCATTTTCATCAGGGTCTTCTGTTCACAGTCTGCAACATGGCAGAACATCTAAGTGGAAGTGGTAGACTAGGCATATGGAGATGAGGTAATAAGCCTCGATAATCTACAAACTCCCGAGTCCATGTTTAAACACCTTAAAGTGCGCCATATTGTCAACAGCACATTGCTGTCCATGCCAAATCTTACAGACGGTACATGGTCAGGAATAGAGCCATATAGTGCACTCATCAAACAGGCCTTTGGGAATAACCTTCCCTCCTTTCAATGTCTTTCTCCCATGACACATGACAATAAACTTTTTCATCAAAAGCAAAAATATTCTCAAGTGTTCAAAGAGCTCACCTTTCCTGGCATGAAAGCATCTCTATTTTGGAAAGGTCAAGAGGTTCACCCAATTGCATGTAACTGATAATTGAAGATTAAAGAGGACTTCCCAACTCAGCAGTGAAAAGAAATTAATGGAACAGCTAGAGTACTCTTCCCAAAATGCAGCATGTGTGATTTATTTTTATGCAATTCATTTCATACCTTGTAGCTGATATCTGGAGGAAAGGAAGCAGTTCTACTAGGGGGAACAGATGATTTCATTTGGCAATGTAATAACGTCTGGGGAAATGTGAGAAAATTCAGAGGCAAACTTCAGCAAAGTGTCTGAGTTTAAAAGTATCACTGGCCAAAGATCACTCTTCTCAATGGCTTGCTTGCATAGAGACTCTCCTGTCATTATAAAGAGTTCACTGACCGGCAATTTAATTCAATTTTCAAAATGGAAGTGCAATACATAAAGACACTCTGTAGCTGGCAATTAAAGTCTTCAAACCCTAACACTAAGATATGCAGTTATTTTACAGCAACCAGGATGAGATCACATATATTCACTGTGAATAGTATTTTCCAATGGTAGGAATACACTATGGAATACCAGGGAGCTGAGAGTTGCAGACCGAATATGTTCACTATGTATTTATTTTTGTATACGTGGATATGAACAAGAGAATGCAAACATCGTGACTAAGGTTAATTTTGAAAAGATGTCAGCTTTCTATGGTTTTCTACAGATTAACATTACTCTCCTTGCTTTTTAATATTTCTTTTTATATCAGTGCTCGAATAAAATACTTAAGTTGTTGTTTCCTAGCACCACAAAATTCTTACCACTGGTAACAGACTTTTTTTAAAAATTAACTTAGGGTTTCAAACGTTAAACGGTTTCTGCAAGTTTCTCCCTTCCCCCGCTCCAAACAAACCACTATTGCTCCTAGCCAATCCAACTAGCCGAAAGGCTTAAATCCTTCCTTGCCATTCTAGAAAGTAATTTTTCAGGTGCCAGTCCCTGCAGAGTTCAGATGCAGAAAGCCTGTCAGAAGGCACCAGGCAGAAGGACTGTGGCTCACAAGCACATGCTCTACTTGACCTTTTCTCTTTAGGGTTAACATTTTTGTGTTATCTAGTCATTTAGAAGTAATAGAGCTCTTAGACTTTTACAAGACTCAGCCATTTGCAGTGCATTGGAGGAAACAGCATTTCATTATTTATTATAAATTACTCAGAGCCGCTCACAATGCAAGATGAGCATCAGTGTGGTACCACAAAAGGTCATTTAGAAGTTTACAAAACTCAGCGATGAAGGGGAAACACAGACTTGGATTTGATACTCACTTTGCTAAAACCCTGATCTACAGCTTTGCCTTCCTTTCAAAAACCTCTTCTGATCAAATACAAAAAGACCTGAACAAATAACTTTTAAAGATGTATCTTTATCTAAGTCAATAAACTAAAAATATTCCAAGCAAATAACACTTGTATATGTCAACTGATGTATTATAAACGTTGACATCAGTGAAAATTATCTGATCAGTGAAAAATAGAAGAGAGATGCCATTGGCTATTAATACTAATTTAACACTTGCACTTACACAGTGCTATAGCCCCTCTGTCTGGTAACAAGGAGCAACCAAGTAAGCCTGAGCAGGCGAGAGTGATGAACTGGATTCTTATCTGAAGGTTCTTCTTTAGCGTGAAAAACGTGGATGACTCAACTAATTTCAGCTGCCGATATGTAAATGAACGGATGCGGTTCTCCAGTCCATGACAGGCACTCTCCAGCAGGCCATGCAAGAGCCTCATCTTATACAGACTCCCAGCATTTTCCTCACCACGTGATGAGTGCAGACAGGAATCAACAGCAGCATTCCTTTTGAATCTGATGCGATGTCAGCATTCAATTCCAAAAGGTGCTGAGTGGTTTCTGCAAAGAAGACCTCAGATGGAACCAGAAGGGTGATGTGGCAATCAATTCATAAAGGAGTTTTTGCCTCTGAAAAACCTAAAGGCAGTCACAGGTTAATTTAGGTGAGGCAGTGAAATCAAGAGTTCTTTTTTGTTATTCTTTTTGTATCTCTACTTGCAAATTTTTAGGTATTTGAAAGCTGTTATTTTGGGTTAAATCTAGGGCTTTGTTGATGCGACTATGGATAAACTAAACATCCTTAAAACACACCAATTCTATTGCCTCTTGCAGCACTTTGAAGAGGCATTGGAATGAAGTCAATACTTAAATATATCCAGCACAAATCAGAGACAATATCTTTAAATGATTTGGAACAAGTTAGCCTTAAAGAATCTTTAAAATTCGCTGCTCATTCCTCTCTCCAAGTCATCTTGGAAACCTCGCACCTTCTGAAAATACCACAGATATTGTATCACTTCCTTGCAACCCATTGTGACTGTGGCTTAACACAGAATCAAGCTGTGTCCTCCAAAAACCCTCCCTCCTTAATCAGGTGCTGCTCCAAGGAAAAGGTGAGGCCATCTGTCCACCAGGTCAGAACCCTCACTGGCTCCCATATAGGTGGGTGCACGCAAACTACTACGTTTATTAGTGACCTTTCCCTCCCTGGGCTTCCCGTCTCTATTACTCTGCCAAAAGAAATTCTCCCTTGAAACTACCTTTCTCCCTCTAAGCACTACTTTCTGAAATGGCCTAATATGCTTTTCAGTTGGAATCACACATTTCAGCACTTAATGATTCTTCATTACGTATCTTCTGATCGTCTCAACAAAACCACAGATGCAGATGATGAATGATCTTTCTTGTGTATCTCACACTTTGATGTTTGCAGAACTGGAATAATGCCATTCTCAGGATACAAGTGGGGTTTTACATGTGTTAAGATGTGTGAAAAGTGTGGCAACGTGTTGTATCAGGAACACTCCTGATATGAGTGAAATAGGGTTTTACTGAATATAAATACAAGGTGTCCACTCAGAAAGGCTAAAGTCAAAAGGGAATGTGGGTGTTTGCATGGAGTCTCACTAAGAGGGGATCCTGAGAACAAAGGAAAATGCTGATGCCAGGAAGACCCTCTTTGCATCTGCTGGACTGTGACACCAACAACAAACATTCAGAGCCACCATCCAGTCTCTGTACATGGAAAAATCTATAAACTCAGGTCACCACCCTGGTAGCATGAAGTGGTAAAGGCCAAAGGAATGTTCCTAAAGTTTTATCTTATTGTTTCAAGTTAGTATTGATGTATACAAAAAGTGCACAACTCAAAAGTCTAGAAGTTATTAAATTTTGATGAAGTGAACTCACTCATGTAACCAGCACCCATACCAAGCAGCACAATATTGTCAATACAGGAAAACCTACACCTGGGTCCCCTACCATTCACTTCCTGCCCCTCCTCCCCAAAGATAATCACTATCTTGACTTCTAATTGTTATACATTATATAAATAGAATCATATATTTTTTCTGGCTCCTTTTGACCACCATTGCATTTGTGAGCTATCTGAAGGACTTTGAGCACAACTCATCACCAAACTTATAGATCATGTGCCCTACAAATCACCATTCTCCAGTGGACTCTGGAGTCTGTCTATAGTCCAACCACTGAAAATTAATATAAGAATAAATATATTATGATTCTGGGAGAGGCTTATAGCATCCAGTAAACCTTTGAACTGGTTATCCCACCCACTCATATTTGACCAAACATCTCCTTTCTAGTACTCAGCACTATCAATTAGCCTTTGTGTTCTCTTTTCATTTGATCCTTGAAATAGATCAGGTAGTTGAGATATATATATATATATGATTGATTTGTATTGGCTATATCCTTCAATAGCAATACTACTAAGACTGTCTAACATCTGCAGACTGGAAGAGCCGTTAAGTATCTCATTAAATTCCCATCTTCTATACCCTTATAAAGTCCAGGCTAATCATCAAAGGCCCAGAGTAAGACACTCTGCCTTCAATAAGGCATTATTTCCCATGAGCAAATGGAAATGCATTTGCACTTCTACACATCTGCATTTCACAGCAGGAACCCAACTCCATCAACACTTTAATGCTGACACCACCAATTAAGAAACAAACTCTTTGGCCGGGCGCAGTGGCTCAAGCCTGTAATCCCAGCACTTTGGGAGGCCGAGACGGGCGGATCACGAGGTCAGGAAATCGAGACCATCCTGGCTAATACGGTGAAACCCCGTCTCTACTAAAAAATACAAAAAACTAGCCGGGCGTGGTGGCGGGCGCCTGTAGTCCCAGCTACTCGGGAGGCTGAGGCAGGAGAATGGCGTGAACCTGGGGAGGTGGAGCTTGCAGTGAGCTGAGATCCGGCCACTGCACTCCAGCCTGGGCGACAGAGCCAGACTCTGTCTCAAAAAAAAAAAAAAAAAAAAAAAAAGAAACAAACTATTTAAATATAAAGAAAAAACAATCTTCACAGAACCAAGACCAAGAATTGAACTGATTCATGGAGTATATTCTTTACTTTTTTCAAAAGTATAACAACTTCTAATTAGAAAAAACATAATTCATGAACAGCAACTAAAACTTAGAAAATACAAAAAAGTACAATAAATTAAATAGCATCCCTATTCCATAATCCAGAAAGAACTACTATGAACAATTCGGTAAACTTCCTTTGAATACAATTACTATATATTAAATCTAGTGACCATTACAGCTTAATATCATGGACATCTTATATAATTTTCTACCCAAAGTTTTAGATAAACATTATATAATAAACATTTCCCAAAGGCTTTAAAATTATTACAACAAAATTTAATAGCTTTGTAATATCTATCACATGGGTAAGCAAAATTTATTTTACTTATTATTTTATTTTAACTGAAAACATACAAATGCGCATTCACTTGCCAAATACTTGGTAGAGAGCTCAAGGCTTTTATCTGAGTAAACATCTGTTGTCCTTCTTATGAAAAACCATACCCGTGCCAGGCGTGGTGGCTCACGCCTGTAATCCCAGCACTTTGGGAGGCCGAGGCGGGCGGATCACAAGGTCAGGAGATCGAGACCATGGTGAAACCCCGTCTCTACTAAAAATACAAAAAATTCGCCGGGCGCAGTGGTGGGCGCCTGTAGTCCCAGCTACTCAGGAGGCTGAGGCAGGAGAATGGCGTGAACCCGCTAGGCGGAGCTTGCAGTGAGCCGAGATGGCGCCACTGCACTCCAGCCTGGGTGACAGAGCGAGACTCCATCTCAAAAAAAAAAAAAAAAAAAAAAAGAAAAGAAAAACCATACCCGTAATGTATATTGTGATTTTTCCAGTTTAGTTTATTGTGGAATAAAAACTTAACATGTGAAACAACAAAAGTGCAAATTTCTTACGGATATATACATATATTCTCCTTAAACTTCTCACAACTGTGTCAACTAGAAGAAGCACTTTTTTAAAAGTGACTTGTGTTTATGGATTATATCCAACGTAATGAACTTAGTTTTAATAGAAACCACAATTCACAGATATATAGAATACTTAAATGCATTACCCACTTAAACTAACAAAAACAATCAGCATAAACAGGTTTGGGGGCTAATATGACTAATACCTGTTAACCAAGGCAGCTCTCAATTTGGCTAAGACAGAAGTGCTACCAACCGTACCTGCTCGGCATGGAGTGGGCCTTTGTCAGATTTTTTGGTTTGGTTTTTAATTTTATTTAAGTTCTGGGATACATGTGCAGGACGTACAGATTTGTTACATAGGTAAACGTGTGCCATGGTGGTTTGCTGAACCTATCAACCCATCACCTAGGTATTAAGCCCCACGTGCATTAGCTATTTATCCTGATGCTCTACCTCCCCCGACACCCACAATGTGTTAGTTTTTTAATGCAGAAATAGAGAGTATCATACTGAAAAGTCAATGAAATAGAATTCAGTCAAGCTATCATTTAATATAAACATTTCTACAGCCCATTTTTTAAAAAATTCTGGAGTCTCTAGATTTTGCCACCATGCTGAGGAAAGCTTTGGTCTAACAATAGATTTGGGCAAACAACCCCTTCGGCCCCCCTCATAGACTAACAATGAGTACAACTGTCATTGTTAGTTGATGGGATTCATGTACAGTCTTACAGGATCTTGACAATACAATCTTTCTGACACTACAGTATTCCTATCCTGCAGCACAGCTATTCAATAGGTGTCACGTGATCTTAGAACTTGATCTATTTCCATTATCTTTTTTTAAGTCTGCAAAAGTAATGATCTCAACTATCTTTTACTTTAACCCAAAGAGAATTTTTTTTTTCTTCTAGCTAAAAGATCACTTGGCAAATAAAAATGTCAAGCAAGTAAGCAATGATTGGGTCTAGTTTGTAGTACCCCGGCAGAATATCAAGGTCTCACCAATGTTCCGCTTCTTAGAACTGGTAGATAATCAGTGATGGGTACCTTGCAGTGTGGCTCCAAGATGGAATTCAGATGTTCTGCGGCAGGCACTGCATAGCTCCAACTCCCATCATTGATTTGGTAGAGTCAGTACTTTAGGGTCTACAGAACTAAAAGGCTATCATTCCAAATGCTCCCTGACACTTTTCCATTGATCAGTCTCAGCATACACTGCAGTCACTATTGTAACCAAAAGTAAGTTTGGAAGGGGCACAGAAGACAATTTTGACTGGATTTTAGGAAGCAGTGGAATAAAGTTTGTAACTGTTTTCTGTGATTGTTATATTGAATCATCTACAAGCAGTCATAAGAGAAAATAGACAGTTAAAAAGATCAAGGAATAGAAGTTTAGAGGTAGGAAACTGTTGCTCAATGGGTACAAAGATTTAGTTATGCAAGAGGAATAAGTTCTAGAGATCTGTTGTACAACACAGTATTTAGTTAACAATACAATAGTGCACACTTTAAAAAGAAGATAGATTTCATGTCAAATGTTCTACCTAAACAAAATTAAAACCACAAGAGAACACAAGGAAATTTTTGGAGGTGATGGATATGTTTAGTACCTTGATTGTGGTGATGGTATTAACAGGTATATGCATATGTCCAAACTCATTGATATGTACACATTAAATATGTACAATTTTTTGTACAGTCATCCTTCGGTATTCCAGGGGGAATAGTTCCAGGATTCCTCTCCCCCAGGATATCAAAATCCTAGGATGCCATGTCTTTTATATAAAATGGCCTAGTATTTTCATCTCACCTAAGGATAGCCTCTCATATAGTTTAAGTCATCACTAGAGTACTTACAAGCAGTGTAAATGCTATGCAAATAGTTGTTATACTATACTGGTTTCTTATTTGTATTTTTAATTGTTGTGTTGTTGTTTTTATTTTTAAATATATTTTTAATCCCTGGTTGGGTAAATCCACAGATGCAGAACCCAAGGATATGGAGAGCCCATTGCATATCAATTATACATCAACAAAACATAAAAAATAAACAAGAAGATAACATTCAGGACAACATATTCTTTATCTTTTACGGAAACATCTGAATTTCTCCTTAGACAGAAAATCCAGGCAATTTCTCTCATTAGATTCCTTCGTATCTGAGAAAAGAACAGGTATAGTGCAGGTGAGCTATTTATGGAGTTTATAGTGGCAAATGCCACTATGGATGTGTAAAGTGCTTGACAGAAGCAATGTACAAATGAATATAGTGACACTATAACAGTGAGTCAGGTAAGTAAGGCTGAGGTGGGGAGAGATTACCTGTCCTATAAAACACCCCTCCAATCTTCTTGATTATCCAAACAATTTCTGCAAGTCCTAGGCAAATTATACATCCTAAGCCCAGCTTGATTAACTCTATCAGTGAGATAACCAAACCTAGGCTGCAGGCCTACATATGATTGTTTTTCTATCCTTATTTCAAAAATAAATAACACAAATAATGTAGAGTGCTACATGCCCAGGCACACGGTAACCCTCCATTTGGCAGCTGTCATTTTTATTATTACTTAAATTCTTAAGCCCCTTCCAAGACCGATTATCTGTGACTAATCCTTCTACATTACTAAAAGTAAAATTCAAGCTACAGAAATCCAGAAAATCTGATGATGATGAGGGTGTCGCTTTCTCTTTTAGTGGATTTCCAGCTCCCTGGCAATTCACAGGAAATCATGCCAGAGGTTGCATGTAGTCATAGGAAGGTATCTGAGGAGGAAGGCTGATATATTTAAGAATTCTTATCAAACTTTTAGCATAAAAATGCTATTCCCATAACCCTGGCTGTAACATATTAAGGCTAAAGTAGTTACATGGATTCAGCTGACCTTTTCTTCAAAAAAAATGTTCTTATGGCCTATATCGCATCCATGATACACACTCATCCATGATACACACTATCACTTCTAGGAAAAGGCCTCAAAGACAAAATCTTAGCACTGGAAGCTGCTAAAATTCCATTATTAAACTTAATTCTGAATTCAGTTTGTAGGTTTGCTTCTGACTAATCCCTTTTTATGCCCGAGAATGGCAATCTATTATTTATGTACAATCACCAGCCTGTCTTGAGAAATAAAAGCTTATAACAACAAAAAAAGGTAATATTAAGATACAATTCAGGATGAGATTTCCAACAAACACAGATTTGAAGAAATCTATTTCCAAAATGCCAATATTAAAGTTCCCCAAAGTACAAACACAAACAGTATATTTAAAAGAGCTCCTTGATGGATATAATCAACCTATTAATTCTTGAGAACCTAATTCACAGTAACTTCTAAGTGGTCAAGGGAATGCAGTGCAGACACTGCCTATTTTCATACAAATTCTCTCCAAAATCTAAAGACCCAATGACAATCAGCGTAGGGATGGCACAAAAGGGCACCTTGGACATATTTTGCTTTATCAAGAATTTTTAGATTTCAGATTCCAGATCATTCAGCAATCTCAGTCATTGTCTCCCAAATTTCAGCTCCTCTCTGTGATAAACGTATGCTGGAAATAGGCTTTAAAAAACACCTACCAAGCAAAGAATGAGAAATGATGACCTCCAGTTTGTGGTTCAACTTCCAAGGTGATTTGAGGTAGAATTCCACACTATATTTTATTGTGTGTGCCAGGATATCAGAGAGGAATATAGGAAAAACCCAAGGGCATATAAGAACAATAATCTTTCATTGTGATGAAAGATCCCTCAAGCTAGGTAACAAACCAGCTCCAATATTTCAACCGAATTCAATAGTCTGATGTGCTCTTGGATGAAAATAACCAGTCTATCTACTTCCCATTTCACTTGACATAAAAACAGTGACTGTTTTTCAGCTTATAAACTCTGTTGGGAGTGGCATGTAAGTCAGGTTATTGTCATCAAACTCATTATACCAGGGGAGAAAGTTAAACTTCAGAGAGATTATATCAGTTCCTAAAGGTTGCACAGCTATTACAGAATTCATGGCTAGAGGTTTTATATAGAAATATACAAACAAATATTGTTTATAAATATATATACATATATATGTATCATACACAAACACACATTTGTTACCCTTCCATGAGAGTGCCTCTCATTTCCAATACTGTTACCTCCTAAAGGAATCACTTTCTTAATCTAACTCTTCTTAGCCAACTGGCTGTCACCGTACTGCCTGGCAGGAGCACACCAGTGGGGCCCACTGCACAGTGAAAGGGACACAGCCACCAGGCCAAGCTCAAGGAAACCTACACTCCACTGCAACTGCCAGCTGAGTTGTGCATTTAACAATACTCAGCTGGGTAACAGATTTGTTTATGTCAGTTGTTCTTACTCTAATTATGTAATTTACTTAAATATTATGTAAACCAGTGATATATGATTATGGAAATGAAAGATAATTGTAGTTTCTATTAAAATGTAATTGAATGCTTTGAAGAAACTCCAAAAGGTAAGTTGGTTTTTAAAGAATAAAAAAAGAAACCGAATCACATAGACAAGAAAACTGTAAGAGATTCCCAGGGCAAGGGTTTATCATTGTATTTATGAAGAACCTGCATACGGATTCCTTCACTAGTGTCTTTAAAAAAAAAAAAAAAAAAAAAAAAAAAAAAAAAAAACCTGGTAATTAAAGATGTGGCTAATTAAAAAAAAAAAAGGCAAAGATGCTAAGCTTAAACCAGTAGACACATACTTAGAAAAAGCCTTCGCCTACATCAAGACATGGGAGGCTGAATGTTGTAGTGATTAAAAGTTTTATTTTAATTGTCTTCTTTATGAACCATTACTTTTACAAACTTTCTGAATCAACCAATTACTTAACGGCATTGCAATGCCCCCAGATACTCAGTAAACATTTGAAACATGTGACATGTACTATGAAAATATAATTATATGAATGTATATGATAGCTTACGTTCAGTTGCTCAACTGTGGTGTGGAATCAGGTAAAAATGCTATCAAAATTAATATGATTTATATACCAATCTACGGGGGAAAAGAAATGACCATTCGCTTCCATCAAGTTTTTGGAATCCTTAATTATTGTTTTAAATCACCAACAGTTTAATAACTCAATTCCCTAAACGAGTATTTTTTTCTTTAACTTTCTACGTCAATTTAAGCAGTCTAACTTAGCAAAAGGATTAACTTTTAAAACAACTTGAAGCAACATGTTAAGCATATCTAAGAAATTTCATTTAATGAGTATTGATTCCTTGTACTCTAGGCTAAGGAAAAAAGGGGGGGGGGGGAAACACAAAAGCCTGAAAGGAGCCTTCAGTCAGAGCCATGATTCAACTATAAAATACTGGAAGGTAGGAGTACAGGTAGTCTTAGGGGAAGGGTGAAATGGAAAACCAAACTAAACATGTGTCTAACGATTTTATTTATAATTGCATGAATAGGAAACATTTATTTCGGTAAGTTTTGATTGTGATATTGCAAAGTTTCAAATAGAGTCCATTGCTCACTTCACTATGTATATGGTTCTGGAGGGAACACTTTCTTGGGTGGAAAAGTAAAATTTCTAGGATCTCAAAATGTATTTGTCAACGCAGTACCAGCTCTGTCCTCACCCAACACACGACTCTAAAGATAAAAACAGCTAGAAAGAAAGAAAAATGAATTTGAGTTCTATTCAGAAGCAATTCAAATGCATTTTAAAGACTTAGATTTATGACTATTCCCTTGCTCTTATATATTTCGGGGCCAACTTTCATGTTCCATTTTTGACATCCCAGATAGAATATTGAGATATGTTTGGCATTGGAGATGAGAGGTTATGAGGAAAGAATTTCTACAAAAGCAAGTTGAAAATAAGCTTTCTTCTCATTGTGTACAAAGGGGAGGAAGGGCTGAAAAAGTAGCTCCAGAGAGAGGAGAGATGGTGTTCCTCTACATCCTGGATCTCCCAGGATGGCACTGATTTCAAACTGCACCAACACTGCTGTTGTGGCCCAACCTGAATTTAGAAAAGCTTCAGTAACAGCGAGAACTTGCCAGAAACCAGCTTTTTTTGGGTCAGGTTTTGAAAATAGCATAAATATAAAGGTAACTGGATTCACAAATCAAACCTGCAGAAGGGACTCTCAATTAGCAACACCACCTCCTATCCCTCACCTCAGTTTGAAGAACTGGGGAGGAATGCTTAAACCGCATTGTCTTCATGCACGGAGACCAACGAGTCCAAACTAAAAATGGCCCTAAAAAATCTTTGCTAACACACCCACCCCTGCCCTCTTTTTTTTAATTAGGACCATGAAGTGCAGCGTAAGTGTGTAACAGTAAAATTGTACAGCATAATTGATTAAAGCAGAAAAGTCTCATAATCCTGTATTAAGGCCAAAGAAAATCAAAACATACTCAGGTTGCAGCATGTGCTCATAAAAAAAAAAGCTCTCAATTGGATTTCATAAGAAATATTGATCCTGAGCACTGAATCCTCTCACTTTAGCTACCATGCATGATTGGGGTCAGTACCTTCTATGTGGATGCCTTTGAAGGCCGAGACTCATGTAGACAGAATACAACGTACAGGAGTAACTTTATTTAAACAAATTATATCTGAGGCTGCTTATACAGCAAACAAGTGTACTCTTAAAATTTAAGGAAGATGTTGGAAAGAATAAATAAGAAAATAGTTGATTTTATCAATGCCTCTCTTAAAAATTATAGTAGGTATGACTAGGTAAAGTTTCATCTAAATAGACTTGATTAAATTAAAATTGCCTCCATACCTTGCTTAAACATCAAATGTACATTCTACATTTATTTCTTCTTAAATACACTATTTGATATTTGTGTGTTCATTATAATTAACCATATACCTTCCAAATCTAACCCAAAGAAACATCTATTAAAATAGGTTCTTTGTCTTTAGTATTTGAATTTAGCCAATGACTCCGGGCTACCACCTGTTAAACAGTATTTTCAGCTTAGTAAAAGAATTCTGTGTCTCTAAAACAATCCATATTTGCATTGGCAACATTGGACAACTATATTTCAAATCTGAAAATGAAATTGAAGGAGGTGTAAAAGGGAAACACTGATTGTACACTGGTCAAAATCACTGATCTCTACTGTCTGTAGTGACCTCCCTTTGGCTTGAAACACCTGCAAATTAACCTATACTTTCGAACACAAAATGCTTCAAAGATGTTTTTGGTGAAATAATCTCCCCTGGCAATATGTTTAAGATATTCGTTTTTAGAGTCTGAAGTGCAAGCAAGTACTAGGCAACTGGAAACCCAAGAATCCCAGTAATACTGAAGAAAGTTTTTGTCCAGCTCACAGCCTAAACAATGGAGGATGGGAAGAGAAGAATCAACTTGCAAACCCTCCTTTCTCCTCCTGCCTTTCAAGTTCAATCTTTCTTTGTCTTTGATCCTACAGAAAATTAGAAACAGTTCTCCAACTGGGCCTTCCCCATAGCAAGAATAGTTTTTGCTTGAAAAAATTCCATTATCCATTAGCAAGCATGTTCATTTTCAGTGAACCAGCCTCTTCCACTCCAAAGAGCTATGCTGCCGTTTACAGACAGGATCCTTCTGATTGATCTAAGATGAACACAAAGACATTCATTCCATAAGCCTTCAGGTATCCAATGCAAAAGCAAAGATCCTGGCCATTAAAGAATTTGTGGGTTAGTCAAAAAACCAAAGCGTCATCCGTAACCATTTTTCAAGTACTACAACAGAATCCATTACTTTCATTAAAAAAAAAAAAAAAAAAAAAAAAAAAAGCACCAGGACAGAAAAGACCCACTAAAGTACGGAGGTAGGAGCTGGGGAAAAGGAAATTTCTCTCCTGGGAACTTTAGGGGCATAACCAAGACAAGTAAAAAACAATATGAACGCCAGTGATTCAGGCTTTTTTCATCCTACAGTAGCATTGCTGATAATCTCTCAAATGAAATCTTAATTTCCTTTTGTTAATCATCCTGCAATCTTGGATGAAAAAATAACTAAGCTATCCTCTTTCTTCAAATCACCATACAACTTGCCTATTTAAATACGTTTTAAGAAAACTACATAATCCACTTTTCATTAAAATTTCCCTTGTTTATAGATGCAAACCAGGTCAATTTCAGCTGGATTTTGCATACTTGTATTATATACCTTAATTCAACTTCTTGTAAAGGTTTAAAAAAGAGAAAGAACTGAACGTAAGATACAAATAAAACAAATACTGCTTCTAAGTCTATGTGAACATTGACACCATTTACAGATTTTTCCCCTCTTTTCCTTGGGGCTGAGAGCCCTGTCAATAATCATTACTTATTAAACAGGCTGCCCTTCCAGTCCACAGAATGTAGGAAGAGAGCATAGAGGGGTAGAAATAATTACCTTGGGCTTTTCTTTAAAGACCTCCGGAATGGAACACAAGGAAATCAATTGGGAAAGAACATGAAATACCCCTACCATGTGTAGTCCCCCTCCTCTCCCAACGCATACAAGGGTTGGAGATATACCACACTCCATTATTCATACCAACTGCATCAAAAGAGCAAATCAAAAATCTGGGGTCTTCAGAGTAGACTCATTTTCAGTCCATTGAATATGCTCACACATACACTCATGAATCCTTTATCCTTCTACAAAACTCAAGTTAGATTTATTGAGTGGAGGCTCTAAACACCTCCTGAGAAAATGTGCTCTTAAAAATGACTGCTTCAGCCAAAGGAGAGAGAAGCAGTAAGTTACAGGCTCTACTGCCATTCTGGTTTGTGGCAGATTCCTTCCTTCCCTCCTTCCTGTCTCCCAATTTATCTTCTAGACGGTTTTTTCCAAAGCAAAGTAGGTTTGCTTTTTTTTTTTTCTTTCCCTCTCCTGGACCTTACTTACAAATATACTAAATTCTTTAAAAAGAAAAAAGTTTCAAGGGTTAAGTAACACCCAGGATAAGATCACAGGTGAGGGAAATGAAAAATTAGCAGATGACTGAAAGCAAACCCGGTATTCCCACCATCACTGAAGAGTTAATGATGAACACTCTTCCCTTCTCCCAGATGCTATGGCTCAAAACACAAATACAATATAAAGACAGCATAACCAGACAGTTTTCTGCAAGATAGCCTTGCACAGAACTTGAACTAGCAGGCTGGAGTTTGTCCTAAATAACCTTCACAGGTTGCACAAACTGTTCCCATATCCTGATCAAATCAGTTTAAAAGACGCCTGAGATTTCCTTAGAATAAAAACAAGGTGGGGGGTGCGGTGGGAGGTCAATGAGTCACCTAAAACATTTATAAAAATGTTGAGAAAATATGCACTTTCTATACAAATAAACAGAAAGCTATCATGCTTTGGGTATACTGGCCCATACTGAGCCCAGGTTGAAGATGCTACATTCTAACGGTGACATGTTTCCAAACGGTTGGATGTTCTCACCCTTGAGTGCAGAAAACTCTCAACTCGCCTATGTTTTTCAGGCACAGAGGGAGAGGAGATAAGGTTCACACCCCACCTATGGGAACGGAACAAAAGCAAAGGCTTGGCAGGGCTGAAAAAAAAAAAACCTCCTCCTTCGTCAGGACCCTAGAGGTGGCAGCTCTGCAGGACTCCCTTCCTATTTCCTCCTAGTTAACTCACTCTGGCCGGCCACAGAATCAGTGTCTACACCTTGGAATGGCCACGGGCAGGCTAGGAGGTGACCAGTTTAGCCCTTTGCCTTGGATCGCCTCCTTTCCCCAAGTCTCCCAATGGCTTCTAATTAACCCTTTCTGGTTCCTGCCCAGGTCAGGGCTGCTGGAAGCGTCCTCAGCTACATTAAACGAATACCTCCATCAACTCGTCACCCCACACATGGACATAACTTCCTTCTGTGGTTTATCGTCGGTCACTTTGCATGTGCTTTGCTTTCTTTCCTTCCTACCGGCGGGCGGAGAAGGGGCTCGGTGCCTTGGGGAAGGCCCTCTCTCCCTCCCCGGCCCTCTACTGGAGCGGGATCCGGCAGCTCGCCAGCAGGTCTGCAGAGAGGAGGGATCGCACTCGCGTTAACCCTTTGAAAGGAGCTGGGAGATCTGTTCTCATTTGGGACCCGTAAAAGTGGGGCCAGTGGAGCCTGACAATCTCCCTCCCCTTTCTACACGCCCCCACCCCCGAGAACCAGGGCAGGCTGGCACCCTCCCCTCTGGTGGCCAGTTTTAATCAGCTCTCACTCTGCCCCAAAACCTGGGATGGGGGAGGGGGGTTGCTAGAAGGCAGGCGGCGAGGGAAAAAGCAGGAGGGCAGAAAGGAAACCCAGTAGTAAATCATAGTTGAGACACAGTGTTTACTTACGAAATTTGGGGCTGGTGCTAGTTTCTGGTGTGGTGGTGGTAGAGGAGGAGGAAGAAGAGGAAGAAGAGGAGGCAGCATCCTGAAAGGGAGACAGGGTCCAGGAGGGAGTAGAATCGTGAAGGTAGGAGGAGGTAGCGTATGCCGCAGTGGGCCAGGATGGCATTGCCTGGGTACTTGGGGTTCCTGGCACCGGGGGTCGGGAGCCCGGCGTGCTGCTACTAAAGAACGGGGCCGTGGTGGACAGGACCGTCGAAGGGGCCGCAGTGTTCCGTGCTGTGGTGGAGCGCGGGCTGGCCCGGATGGGCACCCGGTGCCCAGGGAAGCGAGTGGGCGCCCGCGTGATGGTGGTCAGGCGAGTGCTAATCCGGTTGGGCGTCCTGGAGGAGGCGGCACCCCCGGCGGAGGGGGTGGCGGGGGACGTGGTGGAGGTGGTAGTGGTGGTGGTCTCCATGGCCTTGGGGAAAGAGCTGGGCTTCGAGAGGAAGAAGGGGTCCTGGCCCATCCCCTTGGAGTCCACTAGGTCGGTGGGCACGTACTCCTTGACGGAGCCCACCACGATCCATTTGAGAAGCATGAGGCTGAGCCCCAGGCCGATGAAGCCGATGAACAGAGGTACCACGCACAGCCACGTCTGCTGCCGGTTCCACACGATGCAGTCGCTACAGCGTAACTCCCGGGGGGGCTCGGCCGCCCCTTCGCCGCCGCCGTCCGGGCCCCCGCCCGCCGCTGCCGCCGCCGCAGCCGCCGCGGTGCCCTCCTCGGCCGAGGCGGCGGCTGCCGAAGCGGCACCAGGTGGCGAGGCAGCGGCCGCCCCTTCACTCATCCTAGGAGCCGGTCTTCACCTTCGCCCCCCCGAGGGCCGCGCCAGAGGCATGGGGCCGCGCGGGTCGGGCGCGGGCGCGGGCTCCGGCGGCGGCGGCGGGCTCGGGCGCAGGCAGCGGCCGCGGCGGCCGCATGCAAATCGGCTCCCTGCCCCCACGCCCCTCCCCCCGAGAGGCGGGCGGCGGGCGGGGAGGAGAGGAGCGGGGGAGGGGACGGGGCCGGGGAGGGGGCGGTGAGGAGCGCGGAAGAGGGGCGAGACGGGCCCCCGGCGCCTCCGGTCGGTCAGAGAGCGGCGGGGCGCGTCTGCAGCCCGCCAAGCGGCCTCCTGCGCGCCGGGGCCCCGCACCCGCTGCTGCTGCTGCTGCCCGCCGCCTGCGTGCGCTCCAGCCGCGCCGGCATCCTCGGGGCACCGCGCCCGACCCGCTCCCTGGGGCGCCCGTTCGCGCCGCTCCTGGGCCTCGCACCGCCTTCAGTGGCCCCGCCGGCCGGTCGCGGGGTGCCGGGTGCCAGCCAGCCGCATTCCGACACAGAGGGCCGGCCTGGCCGCCGCGATCCTCGGCGGCTGCTCGGCGAGCCCGGGCGGTGAGGTGCACCTGTTCTTCAGCCGGCCGGCAGCCAACCCTCGGCCAGCACTCTCCCGGAGAGACCAATCCCAGCGCAGCGCGGAGGGCTAGCGGTCCGGCTCCGCTAGCTCCAGCCGCCCGCTGCTCCGCGCCGCTGCCGCCGCCGCCCGAGAGTCAAACTCCAGCGAACGGCGCCGCTGTAGCCGCCGCGAGCCAGGGGCTGGGGGCGCACCGGGCGCCCGCGGCGGGTGCGGTCTGACCAGCCTCCGAGGGACTCGACAAGCAGGCAGAGGATCGGAAATCACGCCCCGGCGCCCTGCCCGGTTGAGCGTGGGGGACGAAAGCGGGAGACTGCGTCGGGGGTCCCCGGGGACGCGGACCCCAGGCCGAGGGCGTCTCCAGGCGGGCTCTGGCTGCCAGGCGGGTGCGTGTGTGTGTGTGCAGAACCGCCGCGGCGGGCTGGGATTCGGGCAGAGTAGCGCCTCCCACCAGCGCCTAATGCTGGTTTCTTAATGCACACAAGATAAATAAATGATCCAAGCAAACCCCCGTTTGCCGGGGGTTGGCACAAACAGCTCCCTACCGATTGTGAGCCCGTCTCCTGTACGGATCCAGTGGGGTCAGAAACTGACGCTGCTGGGCGAGGGGCGGGGGCGGATGCTGGTGGGAGGGTGCCCGTGCCCTCCCCTGCCGGATGGCGGTGCGGCTAGATGGAAGGCCACCTTTGCCTGAGTTCCTGAGAGATGCAGGTGGAGCAGAAGACCTTTGTGTAATCAGACCTGTCAGATCTCTCCAAGCCATTTATGTGAACTTGCCTTAAAATACTGTCTTTACGTGTAAATGTACGCACAGGTACACACGTTACGAGGCAAGTGTTTGTGAGAGGTAAATGTAAAACGATTTGGGGTTGGACTCCGAAATTCCGTTGCTGGTTTCTTCCCTTGGCTGGGGAGGCACCTGTGTACCTATTTCTCCAGCGCTGCGTGGTACCTGCGGAGGCAAAGGGCGAAGAGCTGGTGTTAGCATGATATATGCTGATAGTGCAAAACCTGGCTTGGCAACGCTCCCCAGATTTCCTGGCCTAAAGTGGAAACCGAAGAGGAGGGGTTTTTATTTACAAACGTTAAGAATATAAGGTTGAGAAAGGCAGCTTCCTAATACATTTTCCCAGCACTGTCTGATTGGTGTGGATGATGGAGCCCGCATTCTCTTGTCCTGTATAGTCTCCGCAAACATGAAGTTTTCAAGGTATCCATTTTATTCACAGGTGGAGAGCCAAACGTTACACTGAAGAGACTGCAGAGAGCAGAGGATGCATTGAAACAGGAAGCCCCTGGGGTTTGCTGCCTACCAGAGTACTTTGCACACACACGGTTAATAAATTATTTTTGATGGCAGTAATGCGGCTGTCACCTCTTTCAGCTATAACATTGAGACTTTCCCCATAGGAAAGCTTTTGATTTTTAGTTTGATGGAGCATGCCTTAATCTAGTAGTGCTGAATTATGGTTCCAAAAATTGCAAAAAAAAAAAAAAGAAAGAAAAAGAAAAAGAAATTCTTTGAATCCAAATTCCTTTGGCTTTCCAATGTAAAGCACTGCCCTCTTAAGTAAAAACTGACCCAGTCTCTACCTTCTGTGGGTGCTAGGACTCTACTTCCCAGCTAGGAATCTACTTGCCCAGCCTTTCTTGTGTAGCAAATAAAAGCTTTCCTGCAAAACTCTTCGGAATTATAGCAGGTGCTACTGTCAGCTATTTAAGACAGAAAATTACTTTTCCAAAGCACTGCTAGTTCATTACCCACCCCCACCACTGCCAGGATTCCTGTGGTCTCTTCCATTTTTTCTGCCTGGTAGAGTAAATCCAGTGTACAGAAAGGGATGCTATAATGCTGCAGCTGGGCAAATGCGGGCAAATGTTCCCTTTCCTGAAGCCACAGTCTGACAGCATTCACTCCATGTTCTCTCAATACTCCCTAATGCCTTCTTCATCTGCCTCTCCAAATTCCCTCTACTTCTCATTTCCACTTGGCTTTAACAGCTTATTCATGTATCCCTGTTGAGCTCATTTTGCCCCAGATCCCAAGCCACCGTACTCAGCTACCCATTGGTTGTTCTCACAGTGAACATCATCACCAGAGAGAGAGAGAGAAAAAAAAAAAATCAAAACATTGCTTTGATAGCCTTGTATTGGGGAACAGGTTGTACCACCCTATCCAAGAATGTCTGGCTGGTGCAACCATCATTAACTTGCAATTTTATCGTGAGGCTCCCTGGTAGCAGGTGGTAAGCACTGGCACTGGAAGTGAGAATGGGGAGGGGGCTGTCCACAGTTGTGTCAAGGACCTTCTCACTGCTAATAAGCAGCCAGTTCACCAGTCCCATGGTAGGGAGGAGCCTCGTTCTGGTGACTCACAGCTCACTGGAGCAGAACGCTGAAGAAGCAGCTTTAGGTTCAGACTCTTAAGATCGGGATTCAAGTTAGAGCTCTGCCACTTATAAGCAATAAAATCACTCTGGGCCACTGTTTTCTCAACTGTGAAATGGAGGTATAATGCCTACATCCTACGTAATTATATGAAATTGTATAGCTAAATGGACTATTCACCTATGATACCATTTAAGCATTATCCTCGGATATCTTCCTGTGGAGATAATTATTCTAACAAATGGGTGTGGCATGCCTCAGCCTCTCCTGAGCTTCCCATCTGCCTGACTATAATTACCTGTAGATATCTCCGATGTGGTCTACGGACACACTAAACTTGGGATTTCTAATCATTGCCTAAAGTTTGACACCAATCAGCATTTCTATTGAAATGCAGTTTTCCCCTCAATGGCACCGATAACCCCAAGCTGAGAGTCTCAGTGCCGTCTCTGACTCCTTACCTCCCATTTTCCAAGTTCAATTAGTTGTCAAGTCATTTACTTTCCACAGTATGATTGTCCAGGGCTTCCTCCATTGCAAAGTCTTTGGTAAAGGCTCATCTTTTGAAACCACAAGGCTGTAAGTGACCTTAGTGGTCAAACACCTCTGATGTGTCATCTCATCACATGTCCCAGCTGTTGGGTTTCTTCTGGCTCTCTGGAGAAAGGCACTTCCTGGGGAAGACCACCCAGCCTGTCAGTGTACATAATTAGAAAAGTCTTTGTGTTGAGACAAAAGTCGGCCTTCCCATACATTCACTCTTTCTCCTTAGCTCATTCTTTATAGAAACCGTTTACAAATTAGGTACCAGGCACAGAGAATATAACAGAGAACACAGGTAAGGCTCCTACCTTCATGGAGCTTATATTTTAAAGAGACTAATGATGAACAAACACAGTAGATAAATTTTATAGTCTATCAAAAAATGAAAAGTACAGGTTTGGACCACCAAGAACATGCCTAGTTAGTGTAATTACAAAGGACATCTCTTCTCCAATCCAAGATCGTCAATCTGTTTCCCATCCCCACAAGGCCATGAGAACTTGACTCTCCTAGCAACATGACACCAGAGTGCTCTTTTATTCCCTGTGGGTTCCCTGGCTAGTGTACTCACTTTTGAAGCCAGTCTGGCCTGCAAAATCCTAATATTCTTCATGATGTTTACTGGAATCATGTCTAGAGGCAATGTGGTTCCCGAACACATTTCACAGAGTAAACATTTTGCAAAGCATGAATAAGGCTAACTTTCCATATGACTGCATATGTCCTTTTTCTCCCTTGGTCTAGTCCACTACTGTGATTATAATGATACACATTTTTTTAGTAATCATGGTGGCCTTTGTAAAATAAAATAAAACTTGTTTTCTTCACAAGTCTCAACCAGTAATCTTATTTCTTGGCGGTTCTTGATGCTGTATGTGTAGGACCAAAAATCCAAAAATCTGGAAAATCCCCACGTGGATCACGTTATTCATAACAGCTTGACTCCCAAGCATTTCCGCATTAAAACCAATATCATAAATAAATGAATAATAAAATACAAAAAGTATACAGAGCAAAATCTGAAAGTGGAAAGTGAAGAATTCCAGTTCTAACCATATGGAAGTCACAGAAAAGATGATTGTAACAATCTTCAAAGACTTAAGGTATTTGGAATGTTACCAAATTGCACTATCATAAATTAGAAAATGCTGACTACTGTATAACAGGATGTGGAATTAGAAGTTTTTAATAAGGCACTAAGGAAAAAAATAGATGTGAATTTTTAGTGGGAGTTGCCAGAAAACAATACCCAAATTTCAAAATAGGTTAACTATGAACTGGATAGGTAGCACAACAAAATGTAGATTGGGGGAGAATTTTTTTTTGAGACAACGTCTTGCTCTGTTGCCCAGGCTGGAGTGCAGTGGCATGATCTCGGCTCACTGCAACCTCGCCTCCCAGGCTCAAGTGATTCTCCTGCCTCAGCCTCCCAAGTAGCTGGGATTACAGATGCCCACCACCACGCCTGGGTAGTTTTTGTGTTTTTAGTAGAGACAGGGTTTCACCATGTTGGTCAGGCTGGTCTCAAACTCCTGACCTCAGGTGATCTGCCAAACTCAGCCTCCCAGAGTGCTAGGATTACAAGTGTGAGCCACTGTGCCCAGCCCAGGGAGAATTTCTGTGAAGAGGCTACCTTTAGCAGAAGTTGTGCTTGAGTTCAGTGGGGGAGGAACGCAAGTACAGCGTTCAAGTACAGATATGTATCACTTAACAACAAGGATATGTTCTAAGAAATGTGTCATTAGGAGATTTTGTTATTGTGTGACATTGTAGTGTATACTTAGAGAAAACGCTATGGTATAGCCATCTACACACCCAGGCTATGGGGTGTGGTCTGTTGCTCCTAGGTTATACCTGTAGAGTATGTTACTATATTGAATATTGCAGGCAATTGTAACACAATGGTATTTGTGTATATAAACATAGCTAAGCATAGAAAAGGTATAGTCAAACTGACATTATAATCTTAGGGAACCACCACTATATGTGTGATCCATCATTGACTGGACCGTCCTTATGCACTGCATGACTCTATGGTGAGAGAGGACACAAAAGAGAATCCTGGAGAGCTCAATCTGGGCCTCTTAGTGTTTGAATGAGCCTCATTGGATTGGGACACAAGCCTCAGGAATATCAAATCAAGGAGATAGGTTAATTGGGCTGTGGCAGCAGCTGACAATTTAAGCATTTGTCAGAAGGCACGAAGATAGAGCCCAGGTTGAATGTTGGGTGAGTGTAGAGGAGAGGAGCAGTAGTCGAAAATGAGCTGGAAAGTCAGTGGTAAAAGATGTGAATGTGATAGATGTTTATGTAATTCTTTTTGCATTGCATTCAAACTGACTGTACTTTAGGGTACCAATATGGGTACGTTATTCTTGACATTCAGAGTTGCCATTGCTCTTTATCTAGTTTTTGGTCTCCTTGTCAATAGTTTTTGCCTTTCTTATTTTTTAGGCAGAGTCTCACTCTTGTCACCAGACTGGAGTGCAGTGATGCGATCTTGGCTCGCTGCAACCTGCCTCCTGGGTTCAGGTGATTCTCCTGCCTCAGCCTCCTGAGTAGCTGCGACTACAGGCATGCGCCACCACGCCCTGCTAATTTTTGTATTTTTAGTAGAGAAGGGGTTTCACCATGTTGGCCAGGATGGTCTCAATCTTTTGACCTCATGATCCAGCTGCCTCGGCCTCCCAAAGTGCTAGGATTACAGGCGTGAGCCATCATGCCCGGCCTTAGTTTTTGCCTGTCTATCCATGTCATGCCTGGCATTGTCCCCGAACGTTGGTAGATATATTTTTCTTAGATTGCTTCACTGTGCAATTCTATTCTTTTGGAATCATCTTATTGGAGCTAAAACTGGAGAACTGGTAGATGGAAATTTACCTTGACAATTCACTGATCAAGCACCCTCAGAGGACCCAGTGCTTTGGAAAGAGTTTTAAAAAAACAGCTTCTCAGCATGGTTAGAAACAAAGCTGGTGGGTTCATATTATTTTCTCCTCCTTCCAAACCACAAGCAGGATTTCATTTGACAATTTACATGCTTCTCACCACTCCTGGATCGGGTCAGTGTAAAGGAACTTCTAGCAGAGAAGGGATGTGATGCCAGCTCTCTGAAACGCTTTCCTGTAAGTGAGAAAAAACATCTTTGTCTCAAGCTTCATTATTCCTAAGAAAGGCAGCTTATTACGCTGCATTCAGAACAAGCTGATGTGATTTCATGTTTGTATAAATAACACTTTGGCTTCATCTCACCTGCGTTTTCTAGAAATCTTCATTCTGCTTCCTTAGATTTTGGGCTAAAACCTTCATAACACACTATGGGAGAAAACAAACAAATACTTTTCTACATTTCTTCATTGGTTCATTTTATAACTACACCGTGGAGACTCTCGCTAAGCTGTTCAGGGAAATTGGAGGACAGACAGCCTTGGTGCCACATGTGAGACCTTTGCTTACAGTAGCTGACCTGCTCAACATGGCCCTAACTTGTTTATCTAATAGAATATTACGATACAAGTATGAATTCAGAATTTCCTCGCCCACTTCCCAATCTTTCTGATGATTATTAGTAGTCTGTGAAGGTTTTCAGGTGGCCCACAATCTATCTCTTATATCAAGTAAAGAAATGTATTCTTGATATAGATCATTCGTCAGTAAAGAAAGAGCAGAGGCTTCAGACAGACTTGAACTTGACTTTCAGCAAGTTGTTGTGTGGTTGAAAAGTGTCACTTAAGATGTGCTCAGTGCTGTGGTTGGCATATAGTAGACAGGTCAGAGGTAGTAACAGGTATTGTAATGAAAATCCAAATTGCCAGTGTGGAACATTATCTTAGAGCCTGCCTTTTCCAACAAGTTTTTTTGCAGGAGATATTCACAGGAGTTTGGTGCTCTGTTATTTCTATTAACAAGCTGGATCTTGGCAGTGTATGTGAGCTTTAGGGTCAGGGAAGGGGCACTGTGGAGAGGCATGGACTTCATAGCCCCAGGTGATGAATCCATCTTCATTCCTTCCCCTGTGTGCTACCCCCACCACCACCATGGCCGAGGAAGCCCACAGAATTACCAAGGAATACATGTTGATATCTCATAGCAGATTTGGCCCATCTGTTATCCCCAAGAAGGGCATTCTGAGAGGGCAAAACTTGCTCAATACTCTAAATTGAGAAAGAAAAAACGAAAACACCACCTAGTTTATTTAGACAAAATTATCAACTGAAACCCAGCAGGCTAACAATGCCCATCCCTTGTGAGAAAGATACTCCAAAGGGTTTTGGAGACTTAGAAAACATGTTTTCTATCTTGCTCTTGAGAATTTTATGATTTGGTGGAAGGTGATTCCCTGTTTTAAACAAAGACGAATAAAAGTACCAATGTGTACTTATGTGTCTATGTAACTTTGCCAGTGGGCAGTGCTTAAGCTGAATGCAGATAGTAAAGGAAACAAGATTATGCAAGGACTGGCTGGTGGTGAACTTCTCAACTGCCTTCAGAGTATTGTTCAGGATTGTCTGAGTAGTTTCTTAAGTGTCATAGTTTTGTTCAGCATTACTGATGCCAAAGACAAAAGGAGAACCAGTAAGGAAATTGATTCTATTCAGGCTATTACAACAAGGAGTGCACACCAGGTCCAAAAATCAGAATGCCTTAGCACAGTGGTTTTGCCCTTGACTGTCACAGGGAGGAACACAGCATGATTTACAGTTGGGGGTATTGTGCAATTAGGTGAAGTCCCAGGCACTTAGCTGAACAGGAGATGTTTATCTCTTTGTCTAGCCAGTTTCAGGGGGAGGGACAGTTCTGGTCTTAAGCTAATCATTTATGAGATAAAGAACAACAAGGTGGAGGGTCTGTGTCTGGCCTTTTCAGCTGGGTCAGGAAAAAGGAAGGTCTGTGTTTGGCCTCATCATCAACCAGGGGGTCATCCATGTCTTATGGGAGTCATGGGAAACAGTGGACAAGCAGTGTTACCTCAGTCCCATGGGAAAAGGTGGTTCTTGGTGCTGAGCCACTTCCTGAAACACAGAAGTTGGAAGAGATTTCTGAAAACCAAAATTATGGGGATGGATTCCGTAGGCATTACTGTTCCACAGAAGCATAGGACTCAGGTAAAGTTCAATGTTGACATTGACATAAATTTATGGTTCTCTTTTTAGCATTATGAGAAAGTGTTTGTGCTAATAATTCCTTAGTAATGATAAGAGTGGAAACATATCCTGTAAGACTCATGTTTCTTTTTTCCTTACATGGGAAATACGAAGTAAAATTACTTCCAGATCTTTAGTACTGGTGAAAAACAGTGAAATGCCATAGGAATACCATGGGGCATAGAAAAAAAAATGTGTATCTCCATTTGACAAAATATTCTTCATGTTCTAGTTAGCTTGGCAGTTAGAGGATATTTTAGAATTTAGAAGCCACAAAATGGTATCCTAGTACATCTTTTAAAGCCATAGGTATAATCCTATGTAATTTATAACATACACAAACTATGTCAAGATTTTTACTGTGTTTTTTGTGGGAGCTTGTCTAGTGTACATTTTTGGTCTCAATATCATTGCTTTTAATTAATGCAACAATGAAAGACTGTGGGAAAACATCTTCTCCTTTGAATATAGACATCTTAGGACAATTGAATAACACATTTGACCAATCATTATGTTTGTGCATGCTTGTGCTTGGGGTGTGTGTGTGTGTGGTGATATATGTAACAAAGAGGGATATGCAAGCAGTTTTTACATTAAAACTGTCCAGGGAACGAAGTGGAATAGAAATGGAATTATATGTGTAGATTAATGAAAACTATATACTCAACAGTGATAATTAGATTTCAAACAGAATTAAGGGACAGAAAGTGAAAACAGAAAGCTCTTTAGGCTTACTTACTCAAAGGAATTCCACAGAGCTGGGAAATGTAAAGTTGACCCTCCTAAAAGACTAGCCAGGCCGAATGGCTTCTATTGTGCTTCAGAGAGAGGGCAAGCAGTTTCAGAAGCAGACAAGAGGAGTTTAGAATGCTGTCCAACCCCACTGCTAATGGTTGCTCAGATGGAAAACTCTCTATCAGGAACTGGAATAAAGTTCACCCAACTCTGATTTCTCCTGAGTCACTGCAAAGGAAAACAATTTTTAGTCTCCACTACATTGAATAACATTAAAAACTAAAACAACACTATTTATGGTTAATGGTTTAAATATTTAAAAAAATTAGTCAAAAGTCTCAAAATCCTCATGTTGGGAATGACATAATCAAAAAATAACCTCCTTGGGAAATTTTCAATTAGCTAGGAAGTATTCCCCTGGTAAGCAGAGTAGGATATATGGGTGATCTCTTGCTTTAAGGCAGATTTGCAAATAATTACACACTATTTGCCACCCCACACATAGCTCTGTCTGTTGTCCTTTCTCTCACTGGGAGGACTAAAGAAGTAAACTCACAATTGGTATTCCTCACGTTTCTCCAGGACACACATCTGATTTCTCTGGGCAATTGTCTCAGCAGCAAGACACCTCTTAGGCAAGGCATGATTGGTTTCCAGAATTTGAACCCGAAATGCACCTGTACCTTTTGTTCACTGAAGTGATAAGCATAAATATTAAAGCAAGAGGCTAGAACCCTGGTCTAAGTCCTAGAAATTCAATGTAGACCTGAAGAAGGACAAAAGAGATCTGATATTCTATATGGAAATTTACAAAAGGGACCCAGAAATAGAAAGATTTAGAAGTTACATTAAAAACTTTGGCGAATTCTAAAAGTTGTAGCCATCTTCAAGTGCACGGAAGGAAGGACCTGAAGGGAATTGAACCTCCTGCACAATCTTGCAGGCAGTCTTTTCTGAAAGCTGTATTCCAGTGACCCTTTGAAGTGGCAAGGCACATTCAGGATCTCATCATCCTATAATGCTAATGGGTAAAAAGTGATACCTTTCATCTTTAAAGCTTTCAGACAAACTTACATCATTCAAATTCTTCAAGCATTTCCCCCTTCCTGTGGAAAAAAAATGGCAATTTCTTCTTTCTTTCTAAAAATGTTTTTTTTTTAATTTTTAAGATTTTTTGCATGAGTGAGATGGAATATTATGGAGTTATTATGTCTTTTGTTTCCAGACATGGTGTCAGAAACGTCATCCTGAAGACAGACAATTCTGTGCATCAAAGTTTTCTTGTCCCACTGTGCATTCAAGGGAGACTTAAATGGAGTTGTAAATATTTTGATTAAGCTAACCAAGGGTCACATATAATTTCTGAAAACGCAGGTATCAAATACTTGATGGATTTAGAGAATGTGTGTACATGGAGCAAAGAGGAGAGTTGAAACTATGAACAGCAAATTCTTGATTCTCTAATATGAAGAAGGATGTGGGTAGCACAGAATGTATTTTAACAAACAGGAAGCCTGTGATTGAATCCTACTTTGTCTAACAATTTGATGAAAGTCTCTGGGTCTCAGTCATATTGTCCACAAAATTTGGCAAGCACTATTGTCAGGATTGTTATAACGTTAAAACAGAAAACAAATGTGAATATATTTTGAATATTTTAAAACGCTCTGCATATATTTTTAAACATTCAAGTACTATCAATTAATGTGATTACGAACATTTATTGTATTCAATTGTGTCTTTATATTGGATGATACGGAATATATGTAAACTTCACTGTTTAAAAAAAATCTCAAACTGAAATGTAAAAGGGCAACTTTTCTTCACAATTTTATACTATGTGTCAGACTCCTTTTGTTCTTTATAGGTTCCTGTCTATCAAAAGCAAATGAAAGTTCTCCAGGGTACACATTCCCAGGGGCACAGGTTGGGCCATTCCTTGAAAGCTACTGCCTTGGCAAGCTTGTAACCAAGAGGAATATATGCTGTCTAAGCTGTCATTCTTTGCCCTTTAGGGTTAGGCTGGAGGTGAGAGAACTAATTTGGAGTCACCTCTTCTCTTCAGCTGGCCCAAACACTTTCATTTTGGATCTT
This sequence comes from Theropithecus gelada, assembly GCF_003255815.1. NCBI lineage: Eukaryota > Metazoa > Chordata > Mammalia > Primates > Cercopithecidae > Theropithecus > Theropithecus gelada. The sequence goes on from NC_037677.1 coordinate 52,451,172, forward strand.
TTATGTCGTAATTTCCACTTCCCTCAGTGCTCTTGGAGTCAGACATCTTACGATTACATGTTTTGTAGCAATGCTTTTAGTTCTTTCTATTATTGCTAGTGGCCTGATTAAGTGGTCGAAATAATAAAATCCAAAGAAATAAATGGGTCCTATGCTAACTTGAAAGACTAATTACTGCCTGACAATTACAGATATAGCAACTTCCCAGAGTCATTTTTATCATTATTTTACTTAAAAAATAGTACATTATATGTAAGAGAGCTCTCATATTAGGACCTTAAACCATAATACAGCATTTATGTACTAATCAAGGTTTTTGCCTAAATATCAAAGTATCTTTTGTGAGGAGTTGGGGGGGTGTCTAAAGAAGCATACTATCAGTGATGTCAGTAAAATGGTAGAGTAAGTAAGGGTCTCTGAGAATCCTCTTCTTCATGAAAACAATGAGAACATTGGCAAAAACTGTCAGAGTCAACTTTTAAAAAATATTGGAAATTTACCAGAGCAGCAATCTGAGGAGCATTTATTCAATAAAGAAAAAAAAAAAAAAAGGCTGAATCTTGGTAAGAACAAAAAGCATGTCCTATTTTCATCCTATTTTCATCCTTCTCTCTCCAGCTCCACAGTAGCCTTGAAAATCAATAGTCTGCAATCACCAGTAAAAACTGCAGACTGGAGGGGGCAGAATGGGGTTGGAGTTCTTTCAAAGCTTCATTTCCAAAAAATTGTCATTATTTGACCCATCTAGTGGTTCCCTAGAAGAGCCAATTACAAGGCTTAGTTTACCTAATATGACTCAGAAATCACCAATACGAAAAGCCCCTTTTAATCAGGGGCTTGTGTTTGTAAGATTTAGAAGCAATATTTTAAGTTTGTGTTCACCCGAAGCAGTAGGCAACATTTGGGGCAAACACTAAGCTAAGCAAAAAGTTTAAAAGGAAAAGTTGAGGAATGAGATGTCCATGGGGGTTTTGAAAAGCTCCAACATGTTTTTCAAAATATAGAAGATCATGCACAGCATAAAGCTATGCTTATGCCAAGGGAAGAACCGACGAAGGTCTAGGCTTTCATTTGTGACTGACCTTGAGGTTCTATGTAAGCAGGAAGTTAGGGGGAAGAGGGTTGTAAACTCCCAGAGCACTGAAAATGTGGTCTAACACATGCAGAACCACCTGGCAAAGATTGGGAGACTTTCCGGCTTCAAGTGTTTAAGGAAATTTATGTCCAGTCATTAGCCACTAAAGTAACTGAACAAAAACTTCAGTGGCCACTTACCAACAACAACAAACAATATGGATTTTACATAATTTGTCCAGGAAAGTCATTAAACAAATAAGCAAACAAAATAGACAACAATAACAACAAGCCCTAGGAAGGGGAGAAGAATCTGATTTTCAGAGCTGTCACATTATGTTCTAAAAATTCCAAGTTCACAACAAAAAATTATGAGGTTTGCAAATGAACAAAGCCTGATTTATATGCAGGAAAAAAGCAATCAAAAGAAACTCTCTAAAAAAGCATATGTGTTGGACTTACTAGACAAAGACTTTAAATCAGCTAGGTTAAACACATACAAAGACATAAAGGAAACCATGTCTAAAGAACTAAAAGAAAGTATGAGAATAAAGTCTAACCAAATAGAGAATATCAATAAAGAAGCATAAGTGATAAAAGAGAACCAAATAAAAATTCTTGAGATGAAAAGTACAAAAACTAACACACAAAAGAAATCACTATAAGGGCTTAACAGAAATTTGAGCAGGCAGAAGGAAAAAAATCAGCAAACTTCAGGATAGATCAGTTGAAACTATCCAATCTGAGGAAGAGAAAAAAGAAAGAAGAAAAATTAACAGAGTCTCTGAGACTTTGAGACAACAGGAAGCATACTAAAATTGGCATAATGGGAATGTGGGATTCCCAGAAGAAGAAGAAAAAAATAAAATAAGGCAGAAAGAATATTTGAATATATAATGGCCAAAAAATTCCAAATTCAATGAAAAACATCTACAAACCCAAGATGCTCAACACCCTACAAATAGGAAAAACTCAAAAAGAGCCACAACTAAATACATTATAATCAAATTGACAGAAGACAAAGAGAGAATCTTGAAAGGAGGATGAAAGAAACCATGTATCATTTACAAGTAAGCCTTAATAAAATTAACAGCTGATTTTTCATTAAGGTAATAAAGGTCATTAAGGCCAGATGGCAGTGGGATGTCATAGTCAAAGAACTGAAAGAAAAAAAAAGGACTTTCAACAAAGAATTTTAAATCCAGTAAAATTATCCCTCAAAAATGAAGGACAGTGACATTAAATAACATGGTGGGATAGGAGGTTTTACACACATATCTCGCACAGCAACAATAATTTGGCGACCATCCGTGGATGAATGCTTTTGTGCAAGCTCAGGGATCCAGGTAGAAGACTGTGAAACCCTGGTGGAGGCCAAGACCGAGAAAAGCCATTTTATGAAGGTGAACCCATGCCCAGGTTACAGATTCACTGACTGTGTTTCTAGCTACAACTATGAAACAGTGCCACCTCTGATTTCAAATTATATCACAAAGCTATAATAATCAAAACAGGTGGTAATGACATAGAAGCAGACACATAGACTAATGAAACAAAATAAAGAGCTCAGAGGGTCAGGTGTGGTGGCTCACGCCTGTTAATTCCAGCACTTTGGGAGCCCAAGGCGGGTGGATCACAAAGTCAGGAGATCAAGACCATCCTGACCAACGTGATGAAACCCCGTCTCTACTAAAAATACAAAAATTAGCCAGGTGTGGTGGTGGGGACCTGTAGTCTCAGCTGCTTGGGAGGCTGAAGCAGGAGACTCACTTGAAGCCAGGAGGCGGAGGTTGCAGTGAGCCGAGATTGTGCCACTGCACTCCAGTCTGGCTACAGAACAAGACTCCATCTCAAAAAATAATAATAATTAATTTTAAAAAAAGAGCTCAGAAATAAACCCATGCATATATGACCAACTGATCTTGGACAAGGGCACAATGCATACACAAAAAGGAAAGAATAGTCTCTTCAGTAAATGGTGTTGAGAAAACTGGATAGCTGCATGCAAAAGAATAAAATTCAATTCTTATCTTACATCCTACAGAAAAAGCAAGTCATAATGGAGTAAAATCTGAGATGTAAGACCTGAGCTGTAAGACTCCCAGAAGAAAATAAAGGGCGAAAGTTACCTGACATTAGTTTTGGCAATGATTTTTTGATTATAACACAAACAGCAAGGGCAACAGAAGCTAAAATTAATAAATGAGTTTACATCAAACTAAGAAGCTTCTGCAAAGCAAAGGAAACAATCAACAGAGTGCAAGGACAATCTACAGAGTGGGAGAAAAGATTTGCATATCATACACCTGATAAGGAATCAATGTTCAAAATATATAAGGAACTCAAAAAACTCAACATTAAGAAAACAAACAACCAGATTAAAAATGGGCAAAGGGGGAAGCCAAGGCAGGTGGATCACGAGGTCAGAAGATCGAAACCATCCTGGCTAACATGGTGAAACCCCGTCTCTACTAAAAATACAAAAAATTAGCCGGCGTAGTGGCGGGCGCCTGTAGTCCCAGCTACTTGGGAGTCTGAGGCAGAAGAATGGCATGAACCCAGGAGGCAGAGCTTGCAGCGAGCTGAGATAGTGCCACTGCACTCCAGCCTGGGTGAAAGAGCGAGACTCCGTCTCAAAAAAAAAAAAAAAAAAAAAGGCAAAGGATCTAAATAACTATTTCTCAAAAAAGACATATAAATGCTTAACAGGTGTAAGAAAAAATGCTCAACATCACGAATCGCCAAGAGAATGAAGAGAATGCAAATAAATTAAAACCACAATGAACTATCATCTCACAACTGTTTGAATGAGTATCATTTTAAAAAATGAAAGATAGGTGTTGGCAACAGTATGAAGAAAAGTAAATCTTTGTACACTATTAGTGAAAATGTAAGTTAGTGCAGACATTTTGGAAAACAATATGAAGGTTCTTTAAGATATTAAAGAAAGAGCAACTATATGATTCAGTAATCTTACTTCCAGATATATATCCAAAAGAAATAAAAGAATTATCTTGAAGAGATATCTGCACACCTATGTTTAGCGCAGCATTTTTCACAATGGCCAAGATAAGAATCAAGCTAAGTGTCAATCATTGGGTGAATGGATAAACATTATACATATGATGGAATTTCATTCCACATATATAAAATTTATATTCAGTCATATAAAAGAAGAAAGAAGGAAATCTTGCCATTTTCAATAACATGCATGAACATGGAGGACATTATGCTAAGTGAAACTAAGACACACATAGAAAAAAAATAATGTATGATCTCACTTGTAAGTGGAATCTAAAGAAGTTGAACCCTTAGAACCAGCAATTAGAATCACAGTTGCCAGGGATATTGGTCAAAGGGTACAAACTTTACATTATAAGATTAGTAAGTTCTGAGACTCTACTGTACAGCATGATGACTTTAGTTCTTTGTGCTGTATTGTATGCCGGGAAAAAAAGAAAATACGAAATATTTGACTATAGGAAATTTAAATTAAAAATACCGTATGTCAAAAGACAAATTAAAATGAGAAAATTTGTGGTAATAGCTAAATAGTGCACGGCTTCTTTTTGGGGTGATGAAGTAGTTTAAAATTGATTGAGTGTAAAAGACGCTCATGTAACTCTGTAAATAAAATAAAGAACATTGAATTGCACACTTTACTTGGAAATACTAAAGGGTGCCCTTCAGGCTGAAATGAAGGGACCCTAGAAAATAACTTAAATGCACATGAATTAAAAACACTGGTAACAATAACTACACAGGTGGCTGGGCATGGTGTCTCATACCTGTAATCCTAGCACTTCGGGAGGTTGAACGGGGCAGATTACTTGAGCCCAGGAGTTTGAGACCAGCCTGGGCAATATGGTGAAACCCCATCTCTACAAAAAAAAAAAAAAAAAATTCAAAATAATTAACCAGGCGTGGTGGTGCATGCCTGTAGTCTGAGCTACTTGGAAGGTTCAAGTGGGGGGATCACCTGAGCCTAGGAAGGTGAAGGCTGCAGTGAGCCCTGACCATGCCATTATACTCTAGCCTGGGTGACAGAGTGAGACCCTGTCTAAAAAAGAAAAGAAAAAGTTAACTACACAGGTAGGTAATTTTTGCTTATAACATTATTAAATCTCATTTTTAAAACTACATAAAGCAACAATTATAAATCTGCACTGATAGGCATATAAAGTATAAAGATGCCTTTTATATAACAGTAACAACATAAAACAGTGGGGATGTAACAGAGCTCTATGGAAGGAAAGTGGAGGAAAGGCTTTTATACTATTGAAATTACATTGGTATTAATAAAAACTAGATTGTTATAAATTAAGATGTTAATTACAAACCCCAGAGCAACCCTTAAGAATGTAACACAAGGCCGGGCGTGGTGGCTCACACCTGTAATCCCAGCACTTTGGGAGGCTGAGGCAGGCGGATCATGAGGTCAGGAGATTCAGACGAACCTGGCTAACACAGTGAAACCCCGTCTCTACGAAAAATACAAAAAATTAGCCAGGTGTGGTGGTGGGCACCTGTAGTCCCAGCTACTAGGGAGGCTGAGGCAGGAGAATGGGATGAACCCGGGAGGCAGAGCTTGCAGTGAGCCGAGATCGTGCCACTGCACTCCAGCCTGGGCAACAGAGCAAGACTCCGTCTCCAAAAAAAAAAAAAAAAAAAAAAAGAATATAATATAAAAATGTATATAGTGAAAAGAAACAGGAAAATTAAAATAGTTTGCTCTAAAATATCTAACACAAAAGAAAACAGTAATAGAGAAAGAGAGGGACAAAAAAGAAAGACGACATATAGAAAACAACAATATGACAGATGAAAATCTTACCAGCAATTACATGAAATGTAAATGGATCAATCACTGCAGGCAGAAATTGGTTGAATGGATTTTTTAAAACTTCCAAATATATCCTCTCTATAAGAGACTCAGTTTAGATTCAAAGACCCAAATAGACTGACAGTAAAGGAATGCAGAAAGAAATACCATGAAAACCTAAAGAGAGCTGGAATAACTATACTAATATCAGACAAAACAGACATTAAGACAGAAATTGTTACTAGAAAAAAGAGGGTTATAAGATGAAAACAGGACCAATTTCTCATGAATGTATAATAATTATAAACAATTATTCACCTAACAACAGAATTTCAAAAATATATGAAGCAAAAACTGTCAGAATTGAAGAGAGAAACAGACAATTGAACAATAGTACTTGCAGATTCCAATACTTCAATTTTAATAATAAATAAAGGACCTTGATAGTAATAAAGAAATATGAGACTTGAAGAACAATCAAACCAACTAGACCTAATAAACATATACAGACATGCCTCATTTTATTGCAGTTAGCTTAATTGTGGTTCTCAGATCTTGCATCTTTTTCAAATTGAAGGTTTGTGGCAATACCGCATGGAGCAAATCTATTAGCACTATTTTCCAACAGCATGTGCTCTTTTCATGTCTCTGTTGCATTTTGGTTATTCTCACACTATTTCAAATTTTAAAAATTATTATTATTATATCTGTTACAGTGATCTGTGATCAGAGAACTTTGATGTTACTGTAGCATTTGTTCTGGGACACGATGAACTACACCTAGATAAAACAATGAACTTAATCAACAATGTTGGGTGTGTTCTTACCACTCTATCAACAGGTCATTCCACCATCTCTTTCCTTTCCTTGGCCCTCTCTCTTTCCTGAGACACAACAATGTAGAAAGTATGTCAATGAACAACCTTGCAATGGCCTCTAGGTATTCAAGTGAAAGGGAAAATGATACCTCTCTCACTTTAAATCAAAAGCTAGAGGCCGGGCACAGTGGCTCACACCTGTAATCCCAACACTTTCGGAGGCCGAGGCAGGTGGATCACCTGAGGTCAGGAGTTTGAGACCAGTCTGACTAATATGATAAAACCCGGTATCTACTAAAAACAAAAAATCAGCCAGGTATGGTGGCACATGCCTGTAATTTCAGTTACTGAGGAGACTGAGGCAGGAGAACTGATTGATCCCAGGATGTGGATGTTGCAGTGAGCTGAGATTGCTCCATTGCACTCCAATGTGGGCAACAAGAGTAAAAGTCCATCTCAAAAAAAAAAAAAAAAAAAACACTAGAAATAATTAAGCTGGCTGGGAAAGGCATGTAAAAAGTCCAGGTAATCTGAAAACTAGGCTTCTTGTGCCAAAGAGGCCAAGTTGTGAATGCAAAGAGAAAGTTTTTAAAGGAAATTAAGTGTGCTCCTCTAGTGAACACACAAATAATAAGAAAGTGAAACAGCTTTAATGATGATATAAATAAAATTTTAGAGGTCTGGATAGAAGATCAAACCTGCTACAACATCCTCTGAAGCCAAGGCCTAATCTAGAGTAACCACTCACAGAGGTTGGTTCATGAGGTTTATGGAACAAAGCTGTCACCATAACATAAAAGTGCAAGATGAAGCAGCAAGTGCTTATGTAGAAGCTACAAGAAGTTATCCGAAAGATATAGCTAAGATCATTGATGAAAGTGGCTACACTAAATAACAGATTTTCAATGTGGATGAAACAGGCTTTTACTGAAAGAGATGTAACCCAAGACTTCCACAGCTAGAGAGGAAAAGCCAATGCCTAGCCTCAAAGCTTCAAAGACAGGTTGACTCCCTTGTTAGAGGCTAATGCAGCTGTTGTCTTTCAGTTGAAGCCAATGATCATTTATCATTCTGGAACTCCTAGGGCCCTCAAGAATTATGCTAAATTGACTCTTCCTGTGCTCTATAAATAAAATAACAGAGACTGGATGACAGTAAGTTTGCTTACAGTGTGGTTTACTGAATATTTTGAAGTCCACCGTTGAGACCTACTGCTGAGAAAAAAAGATTCCTTTCAAAATATTACTGCTCGTTGACCTTGTTGCCAAAGAACTCTGATGGAAATGTACAAGGAAATTATTGCTGTTTTTATGCCTGCTAAAACAACAGTCATTCTGCAGTCAGCCAGGAAGTAATTTAACTTTCAAGTCTTATTATTTAAGAAATACATTTCATGAGGCTACAACTGCTGTAGACAGTGATTCCTCTGATGAACTTGAGATAAATAAATTAAAAATCTTCTGAAAAGGATTCACCAGTCTAGATACCATTCCGAGAATTCATGATTAATGGTAGGAGGTCAAAATATAAACATTAACAGGAGTTTGGAAAAAGTTGATTCCAGCTCTCATGGATGACTTTGAAAGGCTCAAGATTTCAGTGGAGGAAGCAACTGCAGATGTAGTAAAAATAGCAAGAGAACTAGAATTACAAGTGGAGCCTGAATTGCTGCACTCTTATAATAAAACTTGAATGGAAGAGAAGTTTCTTCTTATGAATGAGCAAAGAAAGTGGTTTTTGGGAATGGAATCTACTCCTGGTGAAGATGCTGCAAACAATGTGGAAATGACAACAAAGAATTTAGAGTATTACATAAACTTAATCGATAAATGGTATCAGGGTTTGAGAGAACTCACTCCAATTTTGGAAGACTTTATACTGTGGGTTAATGCTGTCAGATAGCATCACATGGTAGAGAAATTTTTTGTGAAATGAAGAGTTGATGATATGGCAAATTTTATGGTCTTATGTGAAGAGATTGCTAAACCCACCCCAGCCTTCAGCAAGCACCACCCTGATCAGTCAACAGCCATCAAAATTGGAGCAAGACCCTTCACCAGCAAAAAGATTATGAATAGCTGAAGGATCAGATGATCATTAGCAGTTTTTGCAATGCAATATTTTTAAATTGTGGCACATACATTATATTTTAGACATAATGCTATTGCACATTTAATAGACTATAGTATAGTATAAACATAACTTTTATATGCATTGGGAAACTAAAAAATTCATGTGGCTTGCTCATTGAAATATTTCACTTTGTTGTGGTGGTCTGTAATCAAAGCAGCAATATCTTTTAGATATGTCTGTATACGACACTACACTAACAAGAAAAGAATACATATTCTTGCCAAGTGCAAATGAATCCCCCAAACAAGCAGAAAGATGATATAATAAGTAGAGTGGAAATTAATGAAATAGAAAATAGAAACAAAATACAAAATTAATGAAACAAAAAACTTACTCTTTGAAAAGATCAGCAAAACTGATGAAGCTTTATCTGGTCTGATGAAGATGAAGAGAGTACTCAACTTATTAAAATAATGAATAAAAAAGGAAACTTAGCACAAGCTATACAGATAGGCAGACAGACAGACAAACTTTAAGGGAATACTATGAACGATTTGTGATAACAAATTAGATAATCTTGATTAAACAGGCAGAATCCTAGGAAGACACAAACTATTGAATCTCACTTAAGAAGAAATTAAAAATTCGGGTAGATCTATAACAAGTAAAGAAGTTGAATTGGCAGTCAAAAAATTTCCCACAATACAAAGTCCAGAAGTAGACAGCTTCTCTCTTTTAGTCTACCAAACATTTAAAGATGTATTAGCATCAGTTCTTCATAAACTCTTAAAAAAAATAAAAGAGGGAATAATTCTTAACTCATTTATGAAGTTAGCATCATCCTGATTCATCAGAAGAAAATAAAACTACATACCGATACCCCTTATGAATGTAGACGCAAAAATCCTCAACAAAGTATTAGCAAATCAAATTCAGTAACATTTATAAAGGATTGTATACTATGTTCAAGCGAATTAATCTCAGGAACGGAAGATTGGTTTTATATCCAAAAATCAGTCTATGTAATGCATTATATTAACAGAATAAAAGACAAGAACTACATGGTTATCTCAATAGATGCAGGAAAAGCATTGACAAAATTCAAAACCTTTTCATGATAAAAAAAAAAAACAAACAAACTAGCAATGGAAAATAAATTTTTCATCCTGATAATGGGCATCTAGGAGAAAAACCACAGCTGATACTATACGTCATAGTGAAAGACTTAAAGCCTCCCTCCCAAAACCAGGAATAAGACAAGAATGTCTGCTCTAACTTAATGTCTAATCAACATTGAACTGGATTGTCTAGTCAGAGCAATTAGGCAAGAAAATATAATAAAATATAATAAAAGGCACCTAAATTAGTAAGGAGGAAGTAAAACTATCGCTATGTGTAGATCATCTGATTTTGTATATAAAAAAATCATAAATAATCCACAAAAATGAAACAAAGCTAAGCAACATAAAAATTGGAGCAAACAAACTAGTTTAACATAGTTTAACAAAGTTGCAGGATATAAAATTAATATACAAAATCAGTTTTCTTTCTATACCACTTGCAGTGAAAAATTTGAAAGAATATTAAGAAAATTTCATTTACAAAATCATTAAACAATAATATATTTAGAAATAACTTTTACACTAGAAGTGTACGATTAATACACTGAAAACTACAGAATCATTGAAAGTGATTAGAGAAGTCACCCAGTCCTGACGAGCTGAAATAATTAATACTGTTTAAATGACAACCTAATGGACAGATTCAGTGCAATCTTTATCTAAATTCAAGCTCACTTTTTCACCCAGAAAGTGGGAAGCTAGTCTTAAAATTCACTTGGAAGTTCTAGGGATACAGAAAAGCCAAAACAATCCTGAGAAAGAACAAATTTGGAGGACTCACACTCCTTGATTTCAAAATTTGCTACAAAGCTGTATTAATCATGACTGTCTCTCTGCCATTAGCATAAGGGTAGACATGAATCAATGGAATACAATTAAGAGACCAGAAATATATCCAAAATTTATGGCAGCTGGTTTTCCACAAGATGCCAAGACTATTCAATGAGGCCAGAATAGTCTTTTCAACAAATGGTGTTACAAAAACTTGATTAACTACATGCCGAAAGATGAAGTGGATGATAGACATTGTACCATATACGAAAGGTAACTCAAAATGGATCAAGGATCTAAACATAAGAGATAAAGCTATTAAACTCTATAAGAAAATACATGTGTAAATCTTTGTTATCTTAGATTAGGCAACGGTTTATTTGATATGGCAACTAAAGAACAAACAACAAAGAAAAAGCAGACAAATCACACTTCATTACAATGTAATGCATATAATAATATAAGGTCCAATAGCACAGTGGACCTTAAATTGATGTTGCTCTCTTCTGCACATGGAGTTTCTATGGCTTTACTAGACATGCCCACATGTGCTTTAAAGGACACTCTGAAGAAAGTAACAAACAAACGAACAAACAAACAACCCATCACTGAATGGCAGAAAAATATTAAAAAACATATATCTGATAAAAATGCAGGAAACTACACTTTTCCTGAATAAGAGTATTCAAAACTCTTACAACACAACAATAAATAAACAAACCACCCATTTATAAAATTGGCAGGGAATTTCAATAGACATTTCTCCTAAAGAATCCCCCACATAAATGGGGGTTATGCAAGTGGCCAAGAAGAACATGAAAAGATGCTCAATGGTCACTAGGGAAATTCAAATCATAACTACAATGAGATATCATTTCATACTCACCAGGATGACTGTAAGTTTTAAAAAGGCAGTAATAAGTGTTGGCAAGGATTTGAAGAAATCGGAACCCTCAAACATTGTGGGTAGCAAGGTTAAATTGTGTACCTGCTTTGGAAAACAGTTTGGCAGCTTCACAAAAAGTTAAACATGGAATTATTTTGTGATCCAGTGGTTCCAGTCATAAGTATATAACCAAGATAAATGAAAACACATACCCACACAAAAACTTTTACATAGCTTTTTTTTTTTTTTTTTTGAGACGGAATCTCGTTCTGTCACCCAGGCTGGAGTGCAGTGGCGCCATCTCGGCTCACTGAAACCTCTGCCTCCCGGGTTCAAGTGATTGTCCTGCCTCAGCCTCCCAAGTAGCTGGGGCCACAGGCACGTGACACCATACCCAGCTGATATTTTGTATTTTTTGTAGAGACGGGGTTTCACTGTGTTAGCCAGGATGGTCTCGATCTCCTGACCTCGTGATCTGCCTGCCTCGGCCTCCCAAAGTGCTGGGGTTACAGGCACGAGCCACCGCACTGGGCCTTACCTAGATGTTTACGGTGGCATTGTTAATAATTGCTGAAAAATAGAGATAATCAAAATACCAATCAAATTATGAATACACAAAATGCGGAATACTCATATAATGCAAATTGTTCAGTCCTAAAAAGGAATGGTACACTGATAAATATTGCATTGTAGATGAAACTTGAAAACTTTATACTAAGTGAGAAAAAGCCAGGCTTAAAAGACTGCATATTTAAAAATTCCATTGATATGAAATGACCAGAAAAGGTAAATTCACAGATAGAATGCAGATGAATAGTTTCCAGGGACTGGGGTAAGGGAAGAATGGGGAATGATTCCTAATGGGTGTAGTGTTTCTTTTTGCTTGTTGGAAATATTCTAGATATACATAGTCTTGATGATTATGCAACTATGTGTATGTAGAAAAAATTGTTGAATAGTTATGGAATTGAAATGTCTTCAAAAGAGAAAGGAATATTATAAGGCCAAACATCCTTACCTGAATGTAGATTGTTTTTAAAAATATGAGTCATATTGTTTGTTAAGTACCTGTTCATACAGACCCTTTATATATGTATTATCTCATTCATACCTGAAGAATTCCCCTGGGTGCTTTCATAAGGTAGAAAATCTCAGGTCACTGCCCTAAAACTACTAAATCAGAATCTGCAGTTCAAGCACTTGCTCACCACCTCCTATAATTTGTATGCATTTTACATTTGAGAAACAATGGTGAGGCTACCAGGAAGGAGTCCTATAAATATGGTAAACATGGAAAACCCGACATCTAGTTTATTTTTTATTTTATTTTTTTAGCAGAGGTGGTACCAACTATATACTTTCTTTTTTTTTTTTTTTTTTTTTTGAGACGGAGTCTCGCTGTGTCTCCCAGGCTGGAGTGCAGTGGCGCGATCTTGGCTCACTGCAAGCTCCGCCTCCCGGGTTCACGCCATTCTCCCGCCTCAGCCTCCGAGTAGCTGGGACCGACTAAATAATGCAACTTTCCTGTAACATAATTTTTCCCTCCTCTCCCACTTGTAAGGATAACTTCCTTTTAGCCAATATGGGGAAAAAAGGTTTGTGTCATGTTTACGGAGGGCTCAGCAGCACACTGGACCTTAAGTTGATACTGCTGTCTTCTGCACATGGAGCCCTGTGGCTCTACTTGACATGCTCACAAGCAAGAAGAATGTTACTTCCAGAATATCCTCTCCAGGCTGTAGGTGAAGGTCTCTCTACTGTTGAAGGTAATGGAAGAAAATACATCACAGTACTTAATAAAGGCAGATAACTTTGAAACAAACTTTTAGATATCTCTGTTCTTGAAAGTCTATCAGCCATCACCTCTACAGGGCATTTCTCTCTCCCGCTTTCTCTGCAGTGCCCACTCATCATGTTGTTCCACCCAGTCTAAGTGGGAGCTCTCTTCCACTCTTACTGGGTTGCTCATGGAAAATCCACACTCTTCTTGCTTTATTACTTAGGGCAAGTCTATTCTTTTCCTTTTCTCAGGTTTCGTAGCCACTTATCCACACCAAAGTGACCCATCCACATGTTTCCATATTTAAAAAAATGCATTATTGCGGGAGAAAACTCTTTGGGTCTCTTTAAGGGTTAGAAGTGGTTGTATTTGGTTGTGATTTTAAACAAATTCTTTCCCACCTTCCCCTTAATAGATTTATCACACTGGCACATAGGTACTCTATATTTATGAACCTAAAACTTGTTAGGCAGGAATCTAGACCCAACATGGCGGCGTTACCCGGCGTAGCAGGCCTTTTGTTAAACACTCCCTTCACCCTTGTACACACCCACAGACTTACATGCCTCAGAGTTCTGGCTGGGCAACCACACTCCCCCATGACCCGCAGCTCACCTGCATTCCACAAGTTCCTAAACAGCAGTTTCCGTTGACAGTTTCCAAAGACCCCTTCCTCGTGACCCTTACTCAACTCCTGCCCTAGTAGTTTCAAGACCCTCCAGGCCCTGTTTGCACAACCAGCTTCCCTACCTCTCACTCTATAAAAAGTCCCTACCCGCCTCCCTCAGCGTGACTTCCTCGGCCCACGCGTTTGTACTGAGGAACCTCACCTGCAAGCTCTAATAAAAGGCTATTCTCACTGCCATTTGCCTTGTGTCTTCATTCCCAGTTTGGCTCCAGCCTCAGTTTACCTTTACAAAACTAAAAGCTAATGTGTCTGAAGAGTTCCAGAAGGCAGGAGCTTAACGAGAAGTCAGATAGCAGTTAATCTAAGCAGACCCAGAGACCAGGCTTTAGACAAAGGGTGTGAACAGAGCAGCAGAGCTGAACTGCTTCCTGGCACAGAAACAGGCTAAGCACAGGCTTTAAAAAAAACAAAACAAAACAAAACAAAAAAAACCCCAACAAAAAACAGTATTGCTGTAGACACATATGGATTCTTTTTTGTCTTTCCTACCTATTCTTTTCCCCCTGAGCATTTTTCTTATTAATTTATTTTTAAACAAGTAATTTGACAAACAGTGGTTAAGTTAATCATGAATCACAGTCCCATAGGTCTATAGTAAAAGCAAGTCTCAATTTCTTTATAGCATATTCTTATATGAAACTTTTTAAAAAGTATTTCTTACGCTGGATTCCCAGGAATGGAAAATATTGTTCTATTCACCACATTGTTATAAACAGTGGACATTTTCTTTTTCTTTTCTTTCCTTCCTTTATTTCTTTCTCATTCTCTCTTTTTGTTTTTACAAATGAAATAGATAAAAAGTAGCACTTCTTTTAATTTGAGTTTCTCTGATAATTTTGACCTAATCACCTTTCTATCTATATGTTTATTAATTGTATTTCCTTTTTTGTCAATTGATTATACCTATCTTATTTGTATTTCTTTCCATTTTCCACATTAATGATGAAAAGCATTGCAAAAGTATAGCTTAATTTCAAATATATTTATAACTTTTCTACTGAATAAATATTTAGAATTTTAGTAAATCAAAATTATTAGTAAATATTTAGAATTTTCTTCTTAAATAGATATTAGGTAATCATGGCAGATACTACCGGTTCTCTGCCAGAATCCCCTGGAAACTCTCTTAGCATTTCGGTGGGATCCTCCCCTGGCTTCTACGTGCTTTCATTGTCATGCATTACTACTTACTCCTCCTTGGAAACCACCCTCAGTCTGTCAGGGACTTCCTAGCTGGACACGCAGAAAACCTGATTATCCAGAGTTTACATTCCTACCAGAGGTGCCCTTATACTTAACTGACCAGAGTGAAGCCAGGGAAGCTCAGCTGTCCTTGTTTAGCGTTGGAACATATTCTAGACCAGTCTTACACTCCCATTTCCCCTACCAGTTTGGCTAATTCCTTTTTCTCTGTGTAATACAGCCTTGCTAGGATCTTCCCTTTTCTCTCCCAGCTTCTTTCTCTCCCTAACTAGTTGTCTGTTAGTGGGCACTCAAATCTTCTAGGTTATCTGACCTATGATAGTAATGGTTTACTGTGAAGAAGCAAGAAAAAGAATGTGCTGGAAAAGGAAACATTGTGGAAAAAGGGAAGAATTAAAGCTTCAAAGAACTGTTACATTTTCAAGATATGAAAGCTAATGTGGACTGAGAGAGCACATGAGGATTTTCTCAAAGATCACATAACCTCGATTAGTACTAATATATTTATTTGCCACTTGCAGGGAATCAGCTTAACACATGATTTTGGAGCCATATTGCTTTGATGGAAGACCTTGGCTCCACTACCTGTAGCTTCATGATGATTTATTAAAATCTCTCTGCTTCAACCACCTTGACTGTAAGGTGGAGGTAATTATAATTTTTATTTTATATGGTTGATGTCAATATTAACAAAATAATAATACTAAAGGATTAGAAGAGTTACTGACATGTCATAATCATTATTGGAGAAAAAGCTACCTAATTTAATATTCTTTATATCATATGAAATTGAGCTAATTAGTTGATAATGTTTTTGCTATTTTTATGTCACAAGCAATTCCATTCACTGTTTTGTTTTGTTTTTTTTTTTTTTCAATTTACATTTTTTAAAGTATGTTATTGTAACTTCATTTTATTTTCAGAAAAACTTTATATTTCCAAAAAGGAAGTTCATGGTTTAATTAGAATTGTCTGGATATTTTGCAACCAGGTGTAGTTATCTTTTCCCCACTCCTCAGTTATGAGTAATAAAAAGATATAAAGAGCATTAAGGACCAAAATATAGAAGGCGAGTGACACCTCCCATGACAGATCATAAAACAGACTTACAGACTTAGGCAGAACATAGATAATGCTAAGTGCAGGTCAGATAGGCCGCCACAGCCCAAGGAGTGGACAAGGTGGTTCTGAGAGAATTTATTACAAGGTCTACGTGTTCCTCTTGGAAAATAAAAGAAAAGGTAGAATGATCTGACAACCAGCTAATTATTTGGATGAGAGATGAGGGACTCATGTGGCTTTCTATATTTGTGAAGATATCTATGAAGCCAAGTTTGATCAATTCATAATGAGATTCAATGGATGCAACCCATATGCAAATTGACTATCTGACCATACAGCATCAAGTACACAAAAATAAAAATAAAAAAGCATCGTTATAGGAACTAGGGAGTGGAAATAAGTACATTTTTCTCAGATACCCTGTAAAGCCAAATTGAGGTTGCTTTAGCATTCAAAATCTGATTAAAACTCCCAATAATAAGCCTGTTAAGTGTACCTGATTGCCAGATCCCCATTGTGTGAGACTGTAGCAACTAAATGCTAAGAATAAATTTTAACTCAGCTAGAAACAACACCAAAGTGCCATTTTAAATGCTCAGGAAAGCGTAGTTCAAATAAATTCCCAAATAACAAATGTGCACGGAATTACAAGCTGTGTTGCATCATATAATTTTCCCTGTTTCTTCCTTGTCCTTCTTCCTATTGTTTCCTTGTTTGTTTGTTTTGTTTTCATGTTAAAGATTTGGCTCATAAGGAAGACTTAAAGATGGAACAAAATTTTACCAGAAGGCTTTACTACGAAATGAAAAAATGCCATTGAAGACTTTCATGTTAGCTGAAAAAAAGGTCTTTCTCACAAATACACAATTACAACGCTGCCACATTTTGAGGGAAAAATGCTTTCCTGCCTTCCTATTAGTTGAAATTCACATACTTTAAGAATCAATGAGATAAAGATCATGGGTAGATTTCTTTACCAACTAAAATGGCCCTGCCATGTTGCAGTGGGATAAATACAACTTACAGTTCACCCGATTTTTCAGGTTTGTAATTATTCAATTCTTAGTGATTGTTAATTTTATTAGATTCACATTACTTCACATTTTGTGCATAAATTAATATTTTATTACCATTTTATACAGTATTATTTCAAATGTGCATAAAGCGTATGCATGCTTTGTTAGATAAATGTAGTAAGCATTAACCACAGAAGGTGACTCTTAGGGACGGAGTCAAGGTCTTCTCCCCTGTCCTTGCTCCCTCTTCTCCTGCCACATCAGAGAAGATTTTTATAGTTCAGGGACAAATTGTGCTCCAAGGACAATAAGCTAGATATCAAGGATAAGGGGAAGAAAGACACGAAATATGACTACTAGAATTCTGATTTGATGTACTGGATATATGATGGTACCATCTCTGAGAATACAGGTGCTGGATGGTGACGAGTTGATGAATTTGGTTTGGTGACTACTGAGTGGGAAAGGCCTGTGGAGCAAGATAGTAGCCCATTGGATACACATGTTTGTGGCTCACAGAAAAGGCAAATGCATATGTAAACAAAAAGTGCCAAATTAATGTTTCGCTTGTGTTTATTTACATTTGGTATTATTGTTACACTTCAAAATAGGTCCATTGAAAGATAAAGGAATAAAAACTCTAAATATGCCTACTTTATCTCTACAAATATCCAAGTTCCAGGTGGAAATTTCAATGTAAATCAAATATGACTTAATATGATAGGAAACAAACAGATTTCGATGGGACACAACTCACCTTCAAATTCTTAGGCATTTGGAGGTCTCAGGAGACCGAATATCTCCTGAGTGAAGCTCAGGTATGATACATGCCATTCATCCACAGGCATTGCATTTATGTAGCACTATAGAAAAATCTGAGGTATAAAGCAAATTCTTATCAAATATACCCTTGAGCCATATGGAAAACAAAAATAAAATCAAAGATTTTCCTCTGATCAAAAATGTGATCTTTATAGTTTAAATTGGATTCTGCCTATAGAAGATTTGAAGACTGCATTATACTTTGTAGTCATGTGTTTTTGAAAACTGAAATTGTAGTTTAAATTATTCTATTTCTTTTTTTTTTTTTTTTTTTTTTGGAGACAGTGTGTCACTCTGTCGCCCAGGCTGGTGTGCAGTGGCACGATCTTGACTCACTGCAACCTCCGCCTCCCAGGTTCAAGCAATTATCCTGCCTCAGCCTCCTAAGTAGCAGGACTACAGGTGCATGCCACCACGGCCAGCTATAAATTATTTTATTTCTAAAGATTACTTTACCAAAAGAGTAAGTTACACTGTGTCAAAAATGTTCAACTTTTATATAACAGCCATTATGATGTTTAATGTTTTCCTGGAGGATGCCTATTTAAATCAGTTACATTCTAGCTTAATCTTCTCTTTCTCTCTCTCTCTGTCTCTGTGTGTGTATGTGTGTGTGTTTTGTTTACAATCCACACTAAAATCAAACCACTTCATTTCTCATTGATGTGTGATGGCTATTCAGCCCATCTTACCTCTGATTCTTTTTCTAACACTAGCCCTTTTCTCTGCCAAGTGATTTAGAAGCATAAACCTAGAAATCTAGACTCAGATTATGACCATTTGCAAGCCTAGTAACTTTGATAGTGGGACCCAGTGCACTAAATCAAAGCACAGAAGTGCAAGTATTTGCCTGACTGGACAGAGAGTTTATAAATGCTACATAATCACAGTGCCAAAAGACAAAGATAAATGATTCAGTGTAAGCCAAATGTTATGTTTTGGTTTGTCTTGAATATAAATGCATGTCTGGGAGAGCCAGAAAGGTCTGTTGGAAATAACTCCAAACAAAGAAGTGAGCTTGAATCCTAGCTCTGTGTCACATTAATTGTGAAGTTGTGCATAAAGCAATAGTGTGTCTGTAAACTTAAGATTCTCATCTGTACAAGAGAATAATAATGCTTTTTCCATATGATCGTTGAGAAGATCAACTATCATAATGCCTATAGATAGCACATATGCCCTTTGGCATGTAGTATGAAGACAAAATGTCATTAAAATAATAGTTTCAGAAAAGAAAATATTTGACAATTGGTAAGTTAACCTTTAGGCAGGGGCAGAAATAAAGTCACAATAACCATTACACAACGAGCCTCTACTAATTCTCATGGAACTGTAGGTCACAGCTCCTTTTAAATTCTTCAAGAGATATGTGTCACATCCATTTAGACATGTGTCATCTTCAATAAAATCGGCCTGCAGAGCCAGGCATTGAAACCCTGTCTCTTTCAGATGAAGGTCCAGAAGACATCAAAGTGGCTCCCTCTTTAGGGCAACCCAATTCTGTGAGGATTCTTGACATTCATGCAAGGAGCATTTGTATGGAAAGAATAAAGGAGCTATACACCTGGAAGTTCTTAGTCTGGCTCCTTCCCCCCAAAATGGTCCATTGTCTTTGGATGAAATTGGTGTATCTTGATTCTCTCATTCTTTCAGTTCATTGTAGGGCACTCAGTCCCTTTTGTAAATGGATAGCAGCCAGTCTTTGCTTCAATGTCCTGGCATACACACACACACACACACACACACACACACACACACACATAAATACATATACACATACATATATGCTGAAAATTGTTAATTATAACATCATTTTAATGACCTGATTATAAGGACTTTCCTATGAATTCTCTCTGCAACATAAGCATGTTCTCTCCTGAGGCATTAACAGCCATTCTTTAACAGATATAACCAATATTTCTACACTTTGCTTTTTGGAGTGGGAGAGGAAGGCTGGGTTGTGATTTGTTAGGTCTACAGTCTAAGAATAACTACTTTTTAGTTTCCTCTCTTCTTGCTGTATACATCAACAGTAAATTTCTCTAGAATTTGCTACTATATTTTTGCCTGGAATTCATTATACTTTCTTCTTTTCCTTGACTATTAATAATGTACAGGTAAATCTTGTATTCAGTTGTAGACAAGATTCCCATAGTCTTTATTTCTGATTTTTACCCCACTGTATTGTACATGATGGCTTAAGCCATTGAACCAAACAATCCCACAATGTACAATAGGCTGGTGTTAAAAACAAGCAAGCCAGAGCTCCATGGAATCTCGGCTCACTGCAACCTTTGCCTCCCTGGTTCAAGCGATTCTCCTGCCTCCGCCTCCAGAGTTGCTGGGATTACAGGTACCACCACCACGCCTGGCTAATTTTTGTATTTATCATAGAGACAGGGTTTCACCATGTTGGCCAGGATAGTCTCGAACGCCTGACTTCAGGTGACCCACCTGTCTTGGCCTCCCAAAGTTCTAGGATTGCAGGTGTTGAGCCATCACGCCAGGCCTTGTGTTTGCTTCTATTCAAATCTACTCATCTTGGACCTTTGATTTTCTTTTCTTATATATTCAATTTCACTTTTGTAATTGGAGTTGTTCCTTGCTAATATTTTTTTTTTTTTCTGGCTTGACTTTGCTTCACTCCTGGGATTCTTTTTAAGTATTTCTGCTCCCCCATTCTTTATTTTTTCCCCACATTCATTCAGTAGCATTTATTCAACAATTATCTTGATTTTCCTTTTGCCAATCTTGATGCTCGGCAACAAAATGCAAATACAATAAAAAAGACAGGCACATTCTTATACTCTAGAGATCATACTGATATTAATCCAGTAGTCACATATATCAATGTGGAAGTCTACAAAGACTTTTATAAAATAAAGAGAAATAATGCTAGGAGAATATATAAGAGGTAAGCCTGACTTTGTCTGGGGGTATAAGAAAGTGTCTTCTAAGAAAGTAACCTTTAGGCTGAGATGGCAGATATTATCAATCTAAAGGGGGAGAAAGCATCCCAGGTAGATTCTCTGGCCTTTTTCTACTTAGCTCTTTAAGCAACCTCACTTGGCAGAGTGTCAGCTCCCTGGTATTTAAATCCCCATCTCTTCCAGCTGGGCATGCTAGGACATTATCGAATTCTTGCTTCTTTACCCTAAGTCAAGGAGTCTTATTTGACCCATTTATTCATTTTATCTTGTCCTGTTTTATTTTTTAGAAATAGACAGGGAATCAATAATGAAACACTTGCTTTATATTTCAAATACCTGAGCCACAAACACCCATCCAATTCCAATATAACTGCCTCAAACTCTACCAATCAACATGTAAACACAGAGAGATCCCTGAAAGTCTTTCCTTTCAGGCTAGGAGGGGGAAAATCATAGTGTTTCTTATAACAAAATCTCGTGACAAGGAAACAATGAAAAGCCCACAGAATTTATTATCCTTTGGCAATGCGTGTGTATATAGTTTATACATGAAACTAAACATTACTAATTGGGAGTAATTGAGGAAAACTCAATTTCACTTGAATTTCAAAACTTTAAAATAATGGAAGAATTCCAAAGAAATTCAGTTTTATTATTTCAGATACATTCAGTCACACAAGCTACTGCTAAATCTCTGCCAAACTGATTTCCTGCCAGATTTAATAACTAAAGCATTCCCCTATATTTCAATGTTTCTTTAAAATGTCTGGGAAGACAAGACAGGATATTTTCCTCAAAAGACCTGTAGCCTGTAGTCAGAGAACCAAACAGGCAAACAGGACACGAACACACGAACAGGTATAAAACCTGAGAAAGAAAGCTGCTGCCAGTGAGAGCAGATGCAGTTCTGTGGTGAGTCCAGGAAGAGACCTAAACTGCCTGGAGCCTTGAGCTTGTGGCCTGAGGCACCGTGCTTGCACATAAAGGCTTCATATCCGTCACAACTTAGTGATGAGAGAACACCACGGGAAGTTTTAGGAGAGAGTCAGAAACAGCCTCAGAAGCTTCTAAGATTCAAAAATGCTAATTTTACAGATGAGAAAAGTTTGGGGATGAGTCTCAGAAATGCAGAAGGGTAAAGGGGGGGAATAAAAAATTTCAAGCAGATAAAAGAACTGAAGCATAAACCAATCAACAAAAAAATGTTGGGAATTATTCGATCTCTGAAGGAACAGGTCTTATTGGACAGATGTATTTTAAACACCTATTATATTTAAACACTTTGACTTTGAGGGCTTCCTGTGCCTTTTTTTCACCTCTGTAATCTAACGTGAACGATTGCAGTGAACTAAGCCACCATTAACTGTAGTTAAATTGGATTGATTGAAAAAGTGTGTTGAGGTCACACTGGAAAACTCTGATACCTGCTTTGGATTTTCAGCATTGCCAGACCATTGGGCTCTGTTTTCACTGTGGCATCAGCTACCATCACATTCTGCAAAAGGCTCATATTGGCTGTGCCTAGACTGGTACAACCTGTCCTTTGAGGATAGCAACTAAGGATATTCATCTATTTAGAAATAGTAATTGGACATCCACCATGTGGGCTTTTAACTAGTTGCTGGGATAAAACCAGTCAAAATAATTCCAATATTTAACTGGTATCTGTCAAAAAAATCTTAATTATATTAAAATAAACTCAACAACACTCTCTCTTTTCCTTCCTTCACAACCTCCTCTCACCTCAGACTAATGAGAGCCCCTCGCTCAAAGCTCTGCCCATCCCTGCAGCCTGTCCATCACTGCATCATCGCTGCTCTTTATCCCTACTCTCCCAACCCTCTCAGCTCTGTACCACATAGATCAACTCAGTTTTCTTATCTTTCACTTTTTTCCTTTTTCTCAAGCCCCACCTTCCTCTGCTCAGTTTTAAAGGTATCTCAAAATTCTAAAATCCATTTTTGCAGGAAGCTATAGACCTTAGAGAGTGGGGAAGGCAAAATCAAGTTAGCAAAAACAAACAAACAAACAAACAAAAACATTGTCTTGAGAGACTGGGAAGAGTGTGGAGGGGCCAGAGCACTATAATTCCCTCCCTCCCTCCTTCCCTTCCTTCTTTCTATCTGTGTATGTTTTACCATATCATAATCTTCTCCCGGTCAGTCTTTGCTCTGTCTCTGTCTCTCTCTCTGTCTCTCTCTCTCTCTCTCTCACATACACACACAAACACACTCCAAAATACAATGTGGCTCCTAGAAGTTACAATTATTTCTAATGATAGCACACCTCCTTAGAGGAATGTAAATATTCTTAGGTGCCTTTGAGGATATTGCCAGATGTATCCTGTTTATGATCTTCTAAATGTCTTTTCTCACAAATGAAAATTGGTGGATGAATGGCTTCCTGCAGAAGAAACACATCATCAGCACCCCCACTAAGAATCTCTGTGCATTCATTTGCTAAAGGGTATGTGCTTACCAGATGACAACCCTCCCAGTTTCCAGCTGCCACTAGATGTCCCTCCTAGCCAATATTGCAAGGCAACCACACTTCACATCATTCTTGGGGTCTCTGATGTGTAAATAGACAGATGCTCTGGGGTGCCTGCCCAGCCCCACCACAGTCTTAGCAAATTAGAGGGGCCTATTTCCAACCTGGGAATGATCCTGTCTCTGGACATCTGTGTGGCTCTGATGGAGATTAAAGAACTTGTTTACTCACAGTGAATCAGACATGGCTTCTTGGCGGTATTTCAGAAACACATTTTAGCTGTCTTATCCCAGCCATCCTCTCGCCTCTCAGGGCTTCCGGTCTTAACTTCATTAGTCGTCCCTACTTTTGAGTCGCTGTATCTTTCTTTGTCCTCTGTCTGACTTGTTTTCATCAATGGGAAAACTGAGGGGCTCTGCAGAGTAATAATGCTGTCCAATGTAGTTAATTGAATGCTGTAATAGACATCCGACGGTGACCCCTAACGAGTCACAGCAGTGTATAGTCCTCCTTCCTTGTATGCTGTGGAAACTGTAACTTACTTCTAACAATACACTACGGCAAAAGAGATGAGATGTCATTTCCATAATTATATTATTTGGTAAAGATGAAAGGATTTTTCAAGGCAATTCAAGTTCCTAATCCACTGACTTTGAGTTAATTAAAAGGGAGATTATCCTGGGTGGGCCTGACTTAATCAGATGAGCTCTTTTAAAGAGGATCAGACCTTCCATGAAGTTAAAGGCTCTAAGGAACATAAACTCTCCTTCTCATTCTCTCTCCTTACCTCCCTTCCTCTCACTATCCCTCTGAAATCTGCCAACAATCTGAGCGAGCTTAGACATGGATCCTTCCATGGTGAAACCTCCAAATGGGAACACACTCTGGCCAACACCTTGACCTGAACCTTGTAAATTTCTGAGCTCAGGAAAGTTAATCTGGGCCCAGACTCATGATCCACAGAAATTATGAGATAAGAAATGAGGGCTGTTTTAAGCCACTAAATTTGTGATCATTCATTATGTAAAAAATAATATAATTATTGATTTTAAATGCACCCAAATCTATTCAATTAACTGCTTATGAGTAACCAGGAGTCTTTCTTCTGCACACCATTAAATTGTTATGTGCTTCCCATATTTTTCTAGTTTAAGTACAAAAATCAAGCGTGCTCACCCTCGTTGCTCTGATACAGATTTATTTTTTAATTTTGGTGTCAGAACGCCATCACTATCATACATTCATTTCAGTATTCTTCAAAGAAATATCGGTTAAATGGTCCCTTAAATGTTTTGTAGATAATCAATGACACTTCTTTATCGCTAACCCTCTTTATCATTGTCTTATGGATTAGACAACGTTTTGGGGTTTTTGGAAACTTAATACCTGCAATAAAACTATTTTTTTTATAACTTTGTATGTAGGCTACCTCAGTCATTCTCCAGGTTGTAAGTGGGGCTCAGCTGTTCTTCTGGGACCGCTTACTTGGCTGTGCTCATCTCAACAGGGCTGCAGGAGATCCAGAAGACACACGGATGTCCTTCAACATCTCCAGTCAGAGCTGACACAAAGTAACTGTTGTCCACATTCCATTTCTCAGAGCAAGCACCCGACCAAATCCAAAGTAAGCAGACAGAAGTTTGTTCCATTCCACAGATGTGGGGGTAGGGAGGAATACATTTGTTAATAATACAATTCAGTATATTACTGTGGTATCGGGCTGTGTTTCAACTCTTGGTCTATTTTCTATCATTGAAGTCTTAACTTTAAGTGTACAGGTAACCTGTACCATCATTGTTCCAGAGTTTGTCTGATGGATCATACAATCTGGATCATGGAAACAAAAACAAATGTCTTAAACAATTCAAGTAGGACATAACTTCTCTCAATATCCATGCGATATTAATTGGTATCTGTGGCACTTAGGAGAAAAAAAAAAAAAGAAACAAATCACAAGCTCCAAATCGGTATGTCATGATGGATACGTACTTTGCTGAGTTTTGCTGAAGCTGGAGATCATGCATAGGTTTGTGTTTCTTGTGAAAAATTTGACAATTGAATAGAGTCTTCTTTCAAATGATGAAAGTCTTACTAGGATATCATCCTCTCAAGAACTCTTCAGCACTCCTGTATAATTCCTGATTTGATGGACTCTTCTTCATCAGTTCCATTGTTCCAACAGCTTGGCAGTAAGGATGAAAATACACTTTTGACTCACATGTTTAGTGATGACTTTCATCCTGACTGAGTATGGCTGGGTGCTGGAGCTGAAATGCAAAATCCTGGGTGGTAGCCCTCTAACATATTACCCCAAAAAACCAAAAGGATGACTCAACCCCGGAATGATGTTATTTTGAAGAAACATAGTTTGCCAGCCAAACACATTTTAAGAAACATCCAATTATTTACTTTTGCTTCTCAAAGAACATCAGAGGAATTTCCTATATCAACTTTGGTCACGGAAACTTTTCTGAAATCATCTTCCCATCTATCTTCTGAACACCCCTCAGATGGTTTTGTTCAATTCACTTCAACCCACAGTATACAAGCCAGCACTACATTCTCATGTCTTACAGCCCCTTCTCTTATGCAGATTTGTCTTCTCTTGCAGGAAACAGCATCCTTGCCCTTCCTGCAAGAGTGGAGGGGAAGAAACTGGCAGCAAATCAGGCTACAGGTACGTAAGTCTTTTCGCTGATTTGAGGGGGCCAGGAATCTGCAAACACACTTATATTCACAATTTTTAGTCCTCAGCACAGAATCTTATTAAGGCCAAACTGGCCATTTTTCAAAGTTACAGAAAGCAAATTTTGGAAGAGTATTTAAAATCATCCAGTTTATCTAAATGTTATCTCACTGTTTATCTAAATGTGCTCTTCTGTATATCAGATAAGAAAACTGATGCTCAAATACCACCAATGACACAGGACTAGATGTGAAGACATCCGGAGTCAGACTGTTATGTTTTGTCTGCTCTAAAGGAATTTCCGGCACATGTTCAGAGAGCTGATATCATCTCCATGAAACTTCTACCCAATAATCATAAAAGTATCCCTTAAGAATATGTTCCCAATTTATTTTCTATTTGATGGCCCTATAAATAATTGAAGATGACTCATTTATATTATTGGGCTATGTAAGTATGATTTCAAATGCTCTCATGTAACATGGACTCAAATGTCTTCTTCATTCTGATTGTCTTACACCAGGCCAATATTGATTTGTAACTTTCATTGTTTGCCCTGGACTCTAGTGATTTGACAACCAAAGTGCAGAACAGGACCCCTTAAGTCTCCTTTCCTGTACAGCATAGTCACATTAGTTCAGTATAAACTTCAATGGTATTTTGGGAGAGGGAATAGCCTAGTGTTGTAATAACACCAGTTTGGAGTGAAATTACCTGCATTCATAGCCAGACTCAGCCATTTGGTATCCATGTGCTTGGTTTCTTCATCAAAGAATCTATATGATGCCAACTTTATGGGGGTTTTGCAAGATTCCAATGAAATGATACACACAAAGAATATCCATAATGTCTGGCGCATAATATAAGGGCTCAGCTAGTGTTAATTCTTCTGATTATTATTGCTACTCTGAAAACTTCCAGTTTTAGAACTCATAGTCAACTAAATTTTCTAGCTTCAAAAATCGCATTTAATATTTTAAAACTGTTATTTTTTTCTTTATCACGTTACTCATAATTAATTCTACCTATTCAAATGAATCCCCATTGCCAAATTAAATCCAATACTTCTTCTTGTGGTCTCTTGATAGCCAAGGAATCTACTTATACCTGGAGATTATCTCTGAATAACAGATGCTAAAACTTGCTTTCTTGAATAAAATGGCGTAAAAACAGTAGCAGCAATAGTAGCACAGTTTGTTGAGTGTTTTCTATGTACTAGACATTGAGTTAAAACTTACACAGACACGTAAACACTCTTCAAACACACCACAGAAAGATGCACATCACACTTTCCTGTTCTTGGGTTTTCTATCAATAGTTTAAAAATAACGATTATGACAGTGATAGTAATAGCAGCAGCTGCTACACTCCCTTAGTCACAGAGACATTAGAGGGATAAAGAGACAATATCTGAATGTGTCTTTTCCAGGCTCTGCCACATTTGCCAGCAGGATTTGCATTCGTGATTGGGACTGTTTCACAGGCAATTTATTTCCCATTAAAATCATTCCCACAAGACCATTCCAAATATCAGTACAGCTTTCTTTTGGCAAATGCATCACAACTGTTAACATTTTGATAGAAAATTAATACTTACAAAGTGCTTTCATAAACATTATCTCATTTAAGCCTCACAAAAACCCTGCAGCAAAGAACGTTCAAAGAACTTAACAATACTTGTAGCGAAGCTTGTAAAGCTACCTGTCAGGTGTTAGAATTAAGACTTGAATTTATATCCATATGATCTCTAATCTCTTTCGTACCCCCACACAAAGATGCTTTCTGAAAACCCTTGCCTGGGAGACAGGAAGCTTGAATGGAAAATTCTGGTTTTACCACTTCTGACACCTCTTAGTACCTGCTTCCTGTCTGGAAATGGTCAAAATGAGCCCCCTCTCACAGAATCAGTGTTAAACGTGGTAGTGTGGATAAACCATTCTACAAACTTGCAAGCGATTAACAGAGGTTTGTCACACAAATATGACATGGAAGTGTAATGTTTTACAGAAATTTCAAACTGATTTCCATACTGTCAGAATGACAGCTATTGTATGATTTTTGCTTTCAACAGTTTGAGTCACCATTTTGAAGGGTGTGCCTAACACCAATGTAGACAAGTTGTAGTCATTGGTAAGTGTTATATAAGAACTGACTTTATTTTTTCAGTTTGGGAAGACTTTTCCTGAATCTCTTTACTCATTTTAATTTCTTCTTCATGCTTTTGCAGATGAAGAAAAGCCAATAAAATAACAGCATTGGGCCTGATGCTGTGGCTCATTCCTGTAATGCCAGCATTTTGGGAGGCTGACAAGGGCAGACCTCCTGAAGCCAGGAGTTCCAGACCAGCCTGGTCAACATAGCAAAACCCTGTCTCTACTCAAAGTACAAAAAATTAGCCTAGTGTGATAGTGCATGCCTGTAATCCCAGCTACTGGGAGGTGAGGCACCAGAATCACTTGAACCCAGGAAGTGGAGGTTGCAGAAAGCCAAGATCATACCACTGCACACTGCACTCCAGCCTGCGTGACAGGGCAAGACTCTGTCTCAAAAAAAAAATAACAATGACAAAACAACAACAACAACAACAGCAACAACAAAAACTGCATGATTTTGCTTCCTTAGAAAGGACTATTTGCTAAATGTGTGATGTGTGTAAAGGTGCATAGTTAGGATAGGTGATTAGTGCTATTCTATGTTTCCTTGGTGTTTCACCCAAGCTTAGTTAGGCTTTTTATCCATTAAAGCCTCATTTTCATTTTGTAGACATGAGTATAAAACATGTAAATGTATAATGAATACATTATTTTAAAATTATAAATTGTTACAAGATATTATCTATTATAATTATTGTTACTATTTCAAAGACTGCTTCATCGTTTGATAGCATTTCTTGGGAATCTCAGGTTTAAAACAAAAATTGCCATGAATCTTATTCTGTAAAATTCTTTGATTGATTAATTCAGAGAGCTTTATTTACCGGAAAAAAAATCTGATCATCAACTAAGCGGTTCAATAGTTTTGGTCAAGTAGCTCATCTACAGTACAGCATTTATGGTAAATAAAGTAAAAACATTTTTAAAGAGTGCTTTACAATCCTCAAAGCACTTTTATTACACACATATATAGACACAAAATACACATATCAGGGAAAAATTATAAAATATCACACTGTAAGTATTGGCTGGCTGTATGCCTTAGGTGGCAGCACCATTCATAAAGTGCCTAGGATTTGTCTGTTGTACATCTTGCTTCCTAAATCACAGTAAATTGAGGCAAAACCTTAAATAACGGTCACTGATCCACTAATACCATTAAAGTTTTTAAGACAGGATTTCAAAATCTATTGCAATAACAAGCATCAGTTACAGCTAACCAGATATTGCTGAATGGAAAAAAAAATGTGTTTGACATTCACTTTTCCAGGTCTTTCTTTTTCTTTAAAAAATCAATTTATCTTCTTCTAGTATAATCCATTCTATGGAATTAGAGTGAATTAGTATCAAGCAGATTACAGCGTCAGTAGAAGAGTTAGCAAAAAGTAAGTTAGTACACACCCCAACATGTGCTTAAAACTGATTTCTTTAATAACTAATGCTGAAAATGTAATGAAGTATATAGCATCATAAGGCAAAAAAGCAATAGTTTTAAATACATTCAAAAATGAAAACAGTGTCTTAAAAAGAACTATCGTGCTTTCTTTCTGCTGAAAGGCTGAAAGCTCCTCTAATTTCATAAATATTTTCCTGCAATTCTCATACTATTTGGAGCTACCATCATTGCCATCTCATTCTTCTTGTACCCTGAGACTTTCGAATTGGGAAATCTTGCTGGCTGTCTTTGCATGCTCAGAGCTTTCCTACTCTCCATTCCTTTGGAATCTAGCTTCCACTCTCTCTCATTAAAATCACTAACTCTTTACTTGGTCACAAAAGGCCTCTTTAGACCAAAGCCTATGGTCTATTTTCTATTCCTTTCTTTTTGATATGTGCGGAGTTCTAATTTATTTTCCACTTTTTCTTCCTTAGGATCCCTTACTCCCTCAGCTTCCTTGGCACTACCCTCTCTTTACTTCCTATCATCTTTCGATATACTCCTTCCAGTCTTTTGGATTGGTCTCTACTCCTCAAGTACATACCTCCACCAAAAATCAATTTTCAGTTTTCTTCTCATGAAAGTCTATACATGCTTCCTTGGAGATTTCAGTCATCTGTTCAGTTTTTTTTTTTTTTTTTCCATTAGGCAATCACTTATTATACTTCTAAAATGATTCAAGATATGTGTAATAGGCTGTGGAATACAAAGATGAAGGTTGCCATAAAGTATAAAGAGTTTAATCAAATTACCACCTACCTGATTATATATTTTTGAAAGCTAAATATATGACCTTCACTTGTTGCCTGTGTGCCAAGGTACCACATCCCTGGGCATCACTGTTGTAGAGTCATACCACATACAGCAAAAATGAACTCATCTTGTTTCTTCTAACTTGCCTAATTCTCTAAATTTATCTTTTCTCTCTGCACTATGACACTGCCCCTGTCACTCAAGTCCAATGCATTGGAGTCATCCTTGATTGTTCGTTATCACATTACCAACAAACATGAGTAGTTAGGGAGTCCTATCAGTTATTTCCGAATCTCACCTGTTAATCTATTTCTTCCTTTTCAATATTAGTTCTACTAGTCTATTCAGAGTCCTCACGTGAAGTCAGAGCAACTAAACCATCTTATAGTATTCAATGGTTGTGCCTAAACTCTGCTCACCTCACATCTCCAACCCATTTTACTCTTTATTGCTAGGATCATCTAAGTAAATACTAACTTGTCGGGCACAGTGGGTCACTCCTGAAATTCTAGCAGAGAAGAGATCTCTTGAGACCAGGAGTTTCAGACCAGCCTGGTCAACACAGTGAGATCTCTTAATAAATACTAATTAGAACCATCTTCCTCAAATCCTAAATTATTCTCCACTACTTAAATGACCGTGGATTTTGTGGGCCCTCCACAAGCTAGCCTCAATCCACTTTTCCAGCCTCATCTCCAATGTAGCATTTATATTAACTCAAAACTCTTATTGAAGGCATTCTAGATCCCACCATTAACATTCTAGTCTTAGGTCCTTTCCACATGCTAAATTCAATAGTTGGAATATGACTTCCTTCCCTCTACTTTATTGATTACACTATTCTATCTAGATTTGTCAACTTGACTTTTACCAACTAGATATCATTTTTGCTAACTAGTACATTACTTCCACCATTACACTCCAACCCTTGATGCTTTCCTTTAATTGATGTAATGCATTACTTACTACATTCACCATTTATTGGTGCAGTTATACATTCATAGATTATAAACAAATTCTTATATTTCTATTGTGAAACGTAGAATATATAAAATATGGAGTATGTGATAGGCTAGAAGGAAGATAAAGCAGTAGCCCAGACTCCCAGAAATAAATACACCAACATTTTTAGGCACTGTCTTCAATTTTTCAGTTTCATTTAATTCCACTATTCTTTCAAACAATGTAAATATGGGTCTATCTCCAACTGGGGCTTAAGACACTTGAATGCAGATCTGAGTGTTATTACTTTTGTTTACTTAATGCCTGACATGTAGAAGGCACTTAATAAGTGTCCAGTAATATTGAGTATCGGAGGACAATAACATATGTAGCCAAAATGAAAATTATATATTCATTTCTGTGTTGATCTGTGTATGCCATAATGACGGGGTTATATCAGCTCTGTTCAGTATTGCCTACATTACACCTACCATAGTACCTAAAACAGCATAAATTTATTACATAAAAAATGTATTAAAATGTTGCTCTACGGGGCATGGACTGTAGAAGATTTATGTACAAATCTCTTGTTAATCTTCCATTTATAAAGAATTATCTCTTATACAGTCTTTAAATAGAAATTATTAGTTGAGGCCGTGCACGGTGGCTCATGCCTGTAACCCTAGTGCTTCAGGAGGCCGAGGCAGGCAGATCACTTGAAGTCAGGAGTTTGAGACCAGCCTGGCCAACATGATGAAACCCTGTCTCTACTAAAAATACAAAAATTATTTGGAAATAACTTGAACCCAGGAGACAGAGGTTGCAGTGAGTTCAGATTGCACCACTGCACTCCAGCCTGGGTGACAGAGTGAGACTCCATCTCAAATAAATAAATAAATAAATAAATAAATAAATAAATAAATAATCAGTTGATATAGCATGTAGTCAATGTAATTTGTTTTATGATAGTAAATATTTTTACAGCCAATATTTTGATTAGGAGAGAAAGAAAGAGAAGAAGCAAATTTCCATTTTGTGGCCTTCAACTTATAAAACCAAACCTATCAAAGGATGAATTTATTAATTAGGCATTGGGGAGGATGTGATTGCATGTAATTTATCAATAGATATATATCAACAGGGTATAACTCTGCTACAATGAAACAGCAATATTTATATGCAATTCAGTTCAAAATAGTAAAAATCATTATGAAATGGAGGAATTAATATTTAGCAAAAGCATAGCCCAACCCTTGTGTTAACAAGGCCTCCTGTGTTAGCAAGGCCTCCTGTGTTCCTCATTGTCCTGGATTATGCAATAGTAATGTTACCCAGACTTCCTTCCATGTTATCCATCTCTTCCAAGAGAATGGCCATAAGCCCATGACAAGGGCAGTCACTGAGTTACAGTCTTCAGCCTGAAGAGCAGGCAGTTCACGCTCTGTCTGCAGGTTTTATTTTCTCACGGTTATTTAATTCATCCACTAGTTGTGATCAGCATCTCTTGGAATTTGTATTTTTGGATTCTCTTACTCCTCTTCATTGCTGCTGGAAGAGAACCGTAGAAATTGCTTGGCCTTAATCTGAAGCTAATTTAAGTCTTCTCACTCTAGGTAAAACGAGACTTTGATGTGCACAGGAAGTTAACCTACATTGTCAGGGTAAATTCTGAAGCTAAAGGCCAGCAGTTCCTTCCTGCTGTCCCATTGGTCTGGCACTGTCCTCACTATATGTTTCTCCTTTGGGTCATCTCATGTCTGTGTGTCCATCTATGGCCATGGTAGATGGCTGGGCTGTTTGAGGATTAATTCAAGTATTCAAATTCCTGAGAACTTACCACTTATCATACTCCACTAGAGGAAAGAATATCATGAGGTACTAGTGGGATGAGAGCTGTGTATGTAGGAAAACAGATGTCTGACTTCATCAGGCTTATTCGTGTGGGAGTCTGGTTGCGTGTAATTGCACCTGTCAAAGAGGCTTGAAAACTGCCTATTATTTGATGCACACACCTCAGAACAGTGACGATCAGCAAAGAATATTTGTTTTCCCAGAACGACAGCAGCAGCAGCAGCAGCAGCAACAGCAGCAACAATAACAGAAAACCAACCTACCACAGCACCAAATTGTTGTTAAGCCTCTCCTAAATCAGTACATCTCAAACACTGTGATTATGTATTTCTGGCCATGGCCACACTTTTTAGCACAATTATAAACCCAGGGTGTCCATAGGCAAAACAGGGTTGAAGCTTATCTTAATTCAACTGCTTCATTTTCCTGGAAAAACAAAGCCCAGTGTTTAAATTGGGGAAGAGATTAGGCCAATCTTATACAATCAGTCAGTGAAAGAACTCATACACCATTTCTCTTTTAAGTCCAGTCATCTATCCCCTTCACTAAAATGCTTTCTTTTCCTCCTGAATTACTCTAAGCATCAGTGATTTTCCTCATTTAAATAACACAGGGATTCAGGGACATAACAAAAATATCACATCTTTTAAATGTTAATGTGGGTGTCACTATGCATATATGTATGTAACTTATCTATTATTATCTTTATTCAGTGTTCAATTTTATGTCCTAAATGTAAATCAGTTTCAGCCACTTTCTATTGCAGCAGAGCAAATAAACACGTAATTACCTGAAAAACAAAGATAGTTTGCTTTTCTCTATTTAAAACAAATCTCTTTCCCTTTCTCTCTGTCTCTGTCCCTCTCTTTCTCCTACACACACACTCGTGCACGTATACACACACACACACATACACAGAGCAGGTTGTTGGTTGAAATTAATCCTCATTTTAATTTTCCAGGTCATTGAACATTTTTCTATAGCCTCCTATTACTTCCTCTTGATTAAAAACTTTTTCCTCTGGTAGAATATTACTTCCGTTTTCAGCATACATGATTTAGATTTAGCTGAAGTTCAATTACGGAGGTCTGATGTAACTTGAATATTGTACAAACGAAATGTGTATGTAAAATTTTGGGGTAAATTCTTTTATGAGAGAAGGTGACACCCCCACCCCACCACCCCTCCACTTGCTTTGGCTGGAGTAGCAGATGATTGTTCCCCAAATTGCATTCTAAGAAGGTGAATTTTAGCTAATTGCAGACTTTGTTTTGTTAAGAGATAGAAAGGGCTGGGTTGCTCTGAACTATAGAAGGGATTTGTATTAAGTGGGAAGCAAAAGAAAGGAGAGAGGAGTGGTTGCTAATTTAAGGAACTTGGAGGGAGAAAGAATGAATATGTCTAATAAGGGACTTTATTAAGTTTCTGCTATGTGTTATACCTTTTCTTCCCCATTTCCCCATGGAATGAATCTTCAATACAGTATCAGTGTTTTAATGTGTTAAGACGTCGGTTCTGTTTTAGAGTTGTTCCAAAGGCTGTCCTGATTCTAGGTAAGTGAGGGGCAAGAATAGGCACAGCCCATGTCTCTCTCTCTCTCTTTCTATGTATTCGTGTACATTTGTGTGTGTATACATGCGTATGAATGTGTGTGTATAATCGCCCAATGGGTTCTTCCTGCCTGCTGCACAAGAAGAACTGCACAGACAGAACCAGTTCACTGAGACTGTGACTTTGCAGTAAAGAAAGAGGCTGGTCATGTAGGTGATAGAGTTATCATTACAATCAGTCTTCCAGAAGTCCAGAGGTTAGAGCTTTTCAAGAATAGTTTGGTGTGCAGGGGACTAGGAAATGGGAGTTGCTGATCGGTTGGGGATGCAATCAGAGGGCTGTGGAAAATGGTTCTTGTTTGCTGAGACTGCCTCTGCGTGAGGGCCAGAGGACTGGATGAGTCATGAGTCCTGAGTTCCGGTGGGGTCAGTCAGTTGCCGGAATGCAAAAGTCTAAAAGACATTTTAACAAACCAATCTTAGGTTCTTTAATAGTGATGTTATCTACAGTATAACAGGAGTAATTGAGGAAGTTACCAATCTGTGGCTTCTGGCCACATGACTACTGAGAGTTCAGGCCCCTCCCATAATCCTAATCTTGTGGCCTTTCATTAGATTTTCATTCCTCGAGCAAGAAGGAAGTTAGTTTTAGATAGGGACTATCATTATCAGAGGCACTTGAACCAGAGCAACTCCATCTTGAAAAGGGGCTAGGTAAAATAAGGCTGAGACCTACTGGGCTGCATTCCCAGGAGGTTAGGCATTCTTAGTCACAGGATGATATAGAAAGTCAGCACAAGATACAGGTCACAACCTTGCTAATAAAACAGATTGTGGTAAAGAAGCCGGCTAAAACCCACCAAAACCAAGATGGCCATGAAAGTGACCTCTAGTTGTCCTCATTGCTCATTATATGCTAATTTAATACATTAATATGCTAAAAGGCACGTCCATCAGCAACATGACAGTTTTCAAATGCCATAGCAATGTCAGAAAGTTACTCTATATGGTCTAATAAAGGGAGAAATCCTCAATTTCAAGAATTGCCCACCCCTTTTTCAGAAAACTCATGAATAATCCATTCCTTGTCCAGCATATAATCAAGAAAGAGACATAAAAATAGCCAACCAGCAGCCCTTGGGGCTGCTCTGTCTATGGATTAGCCATTCTTTATTCCTTTACTTTCCTAATAAACTTGCTTTCACTTTACTCTATGGATTCACCTCAAATTCTTTCTTGTGTGAGATCCAAGAACCCTCTCTAGATTGAGATCCCTTTCTGGTAATATTATCATCTTTTCCAAGTGAAACTAAACTAAATTTCTCCTGTAGTAATCTTGGCCCACGCCCAGGAATGTGTGAAGGCAGCCAACCTAGAAGGCTAGAAGCAAGATGGAGTCAGTTATGTTAGATTTTTCTCGCTGTCATAATCCTTGCAATGACAGTTTCACCTGCAAGTGTGTGTATGTGCAATGACCTAGAAGGAACAGGAAAGATGGCTTCCTACATATTTCCTAACATTAACTCAGAGAATTCAGAGGATCTGGGAAGTGTCCCAAAGCCAGGACTGGCCCTTAATATTTCAGGAAGTAAAAGTCTTTTTTGAGTGCATCCTTTATGTGACCAAGGATAGAGGAAAAATAGCAGTGACACTTTTGACATTTTGATGCCATCTTTGCATGCTTATGCTAACTTTATGTTTACCCCTCTGCTAGGACTTTGACAGATTTGTTTTCAGCATTCTGAGCACTATTTTTTAATAAAACAATTTTAATTATTTTTAATTGGAAAATAAAAATTGTATATATTTATGATATAGAGCAATGTCGGGGCTTAGAAACAGATATGCCAAAATATAGACTGTTGACATGCTGAACTGAAGAAACCTCAAGTTCTCACTGATCATCCCCTACTCACTGTCCTCCCAAAGTCCTTCTCTGCCTAAGATCGAGACCCATCAAGGACAATTGATTTTTTCTTCTCCTCCCTATAAGACCAAGAATGTAAACACACTTGAACAGACCCCTTCACTGTCAAAAGCATATCCTGAGAATGACCCTATGGTCTAAAAAGAATATGTGTTTGGAGTTCCAAGCTAAGGAACCTGGGAGGGGTCAACCTGAAGATTCACTCCATATCTATGCAGGACATCTGAACCCCAGGCCCAGTTGTGGGCATGTAGGCATACGGGGGATCCAGGCCTTTTGTTTTGGGTTAAATGGAGGTTGTTGGGTGGAGGCTGCTAAGTGAAAATGATATATAAACTCTTGTGCTTTTTACAAACTTCAGCAGTTCTCCTGTCCAGCTCACTGCCACTGGACGGCCTCTGTATGTAAGTCCTCAATAAACCCAACGTCTCATTTCCTGGCTCCAGTCTTCTCTGCAGCCTCTCCAACAAGGTGCCCTCCATACTGGAATCAGTAGAGGTCCAGCATGGCAAGCAAATATGAACTGATATCTCACTGCAGTTTTCATTTGCATTTCCCTGATGATTGGTGATGTTGTGTGCCTTTTCATACACATGTTGACCATTTCGTGTGTCTTCTTTTGAAGAAATATGTCTATTTAGGTCCTTTGCAAACTCTTAATCAGGTTATTTGTTTTCTTACTATCGAGCTGTCTGAGTGCCTTTTATATTTCAGATATTAATCCCTTATCAGACGTACGGTTTGCAGATATTTTCTTCCCATTCTATAAATTGCCTTTTTGTTTGTTGTTTGCCGTACAGAAGCTTTTTAGTTTGATGTAATACAATTTGGCTATTTTTGCTTTTGTTGCCTGTGCTTTCGGGGTCAAATCCAAAAAAAAAATCATCTGAGCACTACTTTTGATGGAATATCAACTCCCTAAATATCAGCACGACTTGTTGATAGAGCATACTAAGTTTATTGCTTATCACAGTAAAAGAAGACACCACCTAGACAGGGTTTTCTAGTTCTCAGAGAAGGAAGGCAAGGTTGATTTTATCAAAAATAAGAAATTTGGTTTAAAGTGTGTCTTTCAATGAGCAGGTTCATTCTCAGAAAGTTTCTGTTGCTGAGATTCTGAAGGTAATGAAAATAAGCATTTATTTTTTAAGCCTGAACATATGTATTCATGTTTTTAAACGTTAAGAATCATGTTATCATGGACAAAACTCTATCTCAAGAGTGCGAATTCCAGATTGTGTGGAAATCTATTCACTAAGATCTGTTTCTGGGTTTTATCCAGGGACACTAAAGGATCATATGTGAATGTTCTCTATGGGCCACTGCTTAGCTAAGGTCCCTTTGGATCTACTGGGTCTAATTTGATGTCTGTGGAAATAAAAATTATTTTCTCTTCTTATTTATTTATTTATTTATTTATTTATTTTTCTGAGACAGAGTCTCGCTCTGTCGTCCAGGCTGGAGGGCAGTGGTGCGATCTTGGCTCACTGCAAGCTCCGCCTCCCGGGTTTACGCCATTCTGCTGCCTCAGCCTCCAGAGTAGCTGGGACTACAGGCACCCGCCACCAAGCCTGGCTAATTTTTTGTATTTTTAGTAGAGACGGGGTTTCACCATGTTAGCCAGGATGGTCTCGATCTCCTGACCTCGTGATCTGCCCGCCTCGGCCTCCCAAAGTGCTGGGATTATAGGCGTGAACCACTGCACCCAGCCAATAGAAATTATTTTCTAGGGTCTCAGCTGACTCAATTTTACAATCCGTTCCCTTGAGGGGAGCAGATATCAGTGGGTGGGATGATGTGCAGGAAGGTCTCAAGTGATTTTCATCTCATTATTAGGTTGCACTTAGGGGTTGAGAAGTTATTTATTTCTTTTGAAATGGAATCATAAATAAAACGAGTTGAAGAAAGATTTTTCACTCAGTGGCACAGTTTATTCATGGTCCAGGGAATAATATTAAATGCTTAGAAACAACAAAGTTTCGGGGAGAAGCACATGTAATAAGAAGGATATATTATATTTTATATTTTACTGAAATCTTATTTATTCCTCCATGTAGTCAACTTTCAATAGCAGTGGCTCAGAGCTAAAAGAATTGTTGAATCCCACTGTGTTGAAGAAATTTTTTAAAAGCCAGCTTGAGCATGTGTTTGAGGAATGCAAGACCATGAAATTGCTTAGAGCTTTTCCCATGACACATTTGGTGTATGAAAGTAGACTGTATCCTTGGACATAGTCCACTCAACCTACAGTTAGGATGCTAGAAGTGCAAGAAGCTAAAAGTGGTGATTAGAGGTCAATGAGAATATTTGCACAATGGAAATAGAGATCAGGGGATATTAAATATATAGATTGAGTGTTAACGGAAGTGAGGGAATTCAGGAATTACCTGGGGATTAGGAGATACCATCATTATAAAATTCTGCCTAAGTATTTAGTGTTTTAAGTTATGAAGAGGTGTCAGTATGTATTAGTAGTAAAAATTGTTTCTCCAAGGTATGGTAATCAGAACTACAGCTCACCTTTTGTGGTAGCCAGTGTACAAAGATGTCTGCCATCAGTTTGTTCTTCTACTTTTTTGTGCATGCTGCTTCTCACATCAAGAGAGGAAATGAAATTCACCTGTCCTTAAATCTAGGCCATCATAATGATTGTTGATGATTCTACTTAGTGAAAGTGATGTTGTATTTCCAAGGTGAGGTCATAAAAGGCTTTGAGACTTCTTTCTGGGCTTATTCCAGTTTTTGCAATCCAGCCACCAAAAGGTAAGAAGTCCAACCTTCATGAGGAGGTCATGTGGGGGTCCTTTGGGCAACAATCCCACTTGACCTCCAGGCAAATGGGATTACTCAGTGAGAATGGTGATTACCTGCCATCAGAGTGAGTCATGTCTTTATCCACCCCAGTCAATGTTCAGATAACATTAGCTGCCATCTGACTGAAATCTCACAAATGACAGCTGCTATTTAGGCCCGGTCAATCCACAGAATTCTGAGAGAAAATAATAAGTTATTGCTTTAAGGCATAAAATTTGATGTGGTTTTTATGTAGTGATAAATAATTGGAGAAGTCCTCAATGTACTGTTTATGTAAATTCCTGTCAGTTCACAGGTGGATACTAGACAATTAGGATTAATGAATAGATGCTGGAGATAACACAGAAATGAAAACACAAAAAAACTGCTATTGTTCTTATAATTCCCCGGACTACCTTGGTTCCCCAGATAATACCATGCTCTGTGGTTTGCAACAATGAATTCAGCCGGGCGCTATTGCATTTTCCTCTTTTAATATTCCTACTTCATGATGGAATTTGTACTGATGATTGTAAGCTGCTTCAGTAGTCGCAGTTTATTTGGGGGATCTTCAGTGCATTGTCTGAATAATGTTGGTGGTATCTTGGTATTCTAATTTTTAAAATATCTTCATGGAATTTGAAAGGAGACAAAAAAAAAAAAGAAAAGAAAAAAAAGAAAGGTAGGGTGGGTACTCCATGTTAACAGGTGTTAAAGGAGCAACCTCAGTTTCACTTGCATACCAGGCATTAGCTGATGGTGAAGTGGCTTCTGGCTGAGTTCCTCCATGGCCAGGAGAAAGTGAGAGGACTATATAAACAGAAAAACAAAAGCTTTTCAAATATTTCAGGATTAAGATAAGGATATAATCACGTTGTTAGAATTTATTCGCTCTGTGTTACCAAATGATGGAATTGATAATGAGTTCACAACATGTTTTATAGCATTACAAAAAAATGTGACATTTGATGTTTCTGAGATTCTATGTTGCTATCTGGTACTCATTTTGTACCCTAGACTTGTAATTCTGGCTGGGCATGTAGTAAAGTATTACAAGAAATGGGGGCCAGAAGCAGTGGCTCATGCCTGCAATCACAGCACTTTGGGAGGCTGAGGTGGGAGGATCACCTGAGTTCAGGAGTTTGAGACCAGCCTGGCTAACATGGCAAAATACTGTCTCTACTAAAAATATGAAAATTAGCTGGGTGTGGGGGCGTATGCCTGTGATCCCATCTACTCAGGAGTCTAAGACAGGAGAATTGCTTGAACCTGGGAGGCTGCAGTGAGCTGAGATTACACCACTGTACTCCAGCCTGGGAGACAGAGCAAGATTCCGTCTGAAAAAAAAAAAAAAGAAAAGAAATGGGAAAATTAGAGTTGAGCCACTGCTTGACCTAGGATATAGTATAAATATGGCTAAATTTAATTCTAACAATGTCTTGATATTTTGAGTGTTCTAAGGAACTATTAATCAATCTTTAGGAATCTTACTACCTATGTCATTTTTCAAGATGGCCATTAAGAAACACTTAGAAGGATTAAAATAAAATGGAATTAAAATAAAACAGGGAAAGGTTTTCTTCTCTTCCTGATGCTACATTTTTCTCTCTAGGGGAACAGCCTTCCTCTAACTGCCCTTGGACAAGGAGAAGAGAAAAAGGTGTAGAGGAGAGACACCTGCACACACCAACCTCTAGAGGGAACCCAAGGCTTTCTCCTTTCCATCTCATTACAAGGGTAACCTCCACAGCCTTCCTTCAATAACTCCTCTGATTTCTAGTGTATCTTCCACTTACATAATGTTACCTTGTTATCATTATCATATTCGCAATTTTGCTCACCATAAAATATTTTCCTGTGTGGAAAAATATGTTCATCACTTTCAGAACAAGAAGAGCTGTGAATGTATTTGTGTGTGTGTGTGTGTGTATGTATGCATGTTTGTGCTTTGTGTATCTGTATGTATTTATACATATATGTATATGTATATATGCATACATTTATGTGTATATATAGATTACATATGTGTGTATATAAATATACACTACACATATACATATATATTTCATGTGGATGTGTCTGTATATACACATATATTGTCAATAAATGTAACTTTCTCTTCTATAATTCAGTAGTGATATAAAGCTGTTGCATATTGAACAAAGATGCAGGCAAAAGTTTAGCTGAAAAGCCATTTATTTCTAAGGGAGATACCTTTGAAACAATTAGAATCATGCATGGCACATACTGAATAATTCAAAGAAAGCTGCAGATAATTCGTGCTCCCTCCTTGAAGTCACTGGTTGATCTACAGATAGTCTAAAAATGATGAGGTATGATGAATTTCTCTTTCCGTCTGACAAATAACATAGTATTGCGTCTATAATTACCCTGAAACATTTTAGCAACACAACCCAGAATCATGTCAAAGTACCTGAAATCAGGTTTCCAACAGAATTCTAAAACAGGAGTGATCTTTTAAAGGAATTTGACTGGCTATACCTAGAAAATAACAAATATTTAAAGGCTCATATTTTGGAAGCCAGACTCAGTTCATCTCAGAGAATTTTGAGAAAAGCTGGTGTTTGTCCTATACATGACCAGATTCTTGACTAGCTAGCTTTCTGTGAAGGGCAGAGGTCACTAACTCCAGTGTTAGGAATTTGGATTAAACATTTTAGAAGTCTGAATTTTTATTTTGTCCATTATTTGTGTCTGTGATTTTGAAAAACCTCAAACTCAACATTTCCCATAGATTCATCTATAAGTTGTGATATTTTATGATTGTAAAGTCCGTTCTTTCTTTCCTTCTTTCTTTTCCCTTCCTTCCTTCCTTCCTCCCTCCCTCCCTCCTTCTCTTTCTTTCTTTCTTTTTCTTTCTTTCTTTCTTTCTTTCTTTCTCTCTCTCTCTCTTTCTTTCTTTCTCTTTTCTTTCCTTCTTTCTTTCACTTTTTTGGAGATGATGTCTTGCCCTATCATCCAGTCTTGAATGCAGTGGCTTGATCAGCTCGTCATAACCTCATACTTCTGGGCTTCAGTGATACTCCTGCCTCAGCCTCTCAAGTAGCTAAGACTACAGGTACACACCACCACTCCCACTTAATGTAAAAAAATTTTTGTAGAGACAGGGTTTCATTATGTTGCCAGGGTGGTCTTGTATTCCTGACCTCACATGATCCTCTCACCTTGGCTTCCCAAAGCACTGGGATTAAGGTATAAGCCACTGTGCCTAGCTCATTATATTTTAGTAAAGAATATATAAACATTGTCTTATTACATCTATAAAACTTTCAGTAAAGCAGTAATTATTGTAACCTGAAAAAGAAACTGAAGCTCACAGAAGTTAAGCAAATGGTCTCAGGTCACATAATTGAGAGTCAGAATTTAATCCTAGGGTTCTAACTCTGAAGCCAATGGTGTCTTCATTACTATAAAATGTTTTACTGTCTAAGAATTTATGAATAAATATTTTGATACTTAAATGCTTTATAAGAATAAAAATTAGCATTTTATCTCTTTTTAAATAGGCTACACATATTAGGGTCATGGTGATGGAACAAACCATCTCAGACAATGTCTTTCTGACATTCCTAGTAGTTCTTTTGTAAGAATGGTAACAAATGAATAGAAATATGTGCAACCTACGTTTCAGAAGAGAGATCTTTACACTAAAGTTGAAAAATCCTCCGCATTTGGTCGAATCTCAATAACTTAATGATGTTTGCAATGATATTTGATGTTTGATGTTACTGATATTCCTGAAGCTTAAAATTGCCATCGGGATATTATTAGATTGGGTTACCAGGAGTTTACATCAGGTTTTTAAAGAGCAAGTTTTTTGAAGAGAATCCTCTTTGGAGAGTCAGAGGACTTCTTCCTGATCATGCAATAAGTGCTCTGCTGAGATAACTCAAAAACTCTTCCATTGGAAACATACAGAAATGCACAACAAATTTAAGCAAACATTTAAAAAATATATAGCTGAGATTGCTAGACTGTAAAGAAATTTCTCAGGTACCAGGACAGAAACATGAGAATGAACTGGAAATGACTGAAATGATTGTGTGAGGAGTTGTTGCAGTGCTACTTTCGTGGTGGGGAGGGGCTGGAAGGCAGGAGGATGAGCAGTTGAAAGAGATAAAGATCAGTAACAACATACATCAGTGGTTCTTTTTTTCTTTCTTTCTTTCTTTTTTTTTTTTTGAGACGGAATCTTGCTCTTGTTGCCCAGGCTAGAGTGCAATGGCACAATCTTGCCTCACTGCAACCTCCGCCTCCCAGGTTCAAGCGATTCCCCTGCCTCAGTTTCTCAAGTAGCTGAGATTACAGGCGAGCGTCACCATGCCCAGCTAATTTTTTTTTTGTATTTTTAGTAGAGATGGAGTTTTAGCACGTTGGCCAGGCTGGTCTGGAACTCCTGACCTCAGGTGATCCACCCACCTTGGCCTCCCAAAGTGCTGGGATTACAGGCATGAGCCACTGCTCCTGGCCCAAAGTGTTTCTTAAGTCATACTCCTGCCTCAGCCTCTCAAGTAGCTAAGAGATAATTTTGCCCTGCAGCAGGGGAACACTTAAGCAATATCCGCAGACAGATTTTTGTTTGTCACAACTATGGGAGTGGCACAGTACGAATGGTGCTAATGGCATGTAGAGGGTAGAAGCTAGGAATTCTGCTGAACATTCTACAATACACAAGAAATCCACCCAGAACAAAGAATTCTGTGACGCCAAAAGTCAATAGTACTCAAGTTGAGAGCCCTGGTCTAGAGAGTGGAGCGTTATGCCTATAGGGACAGTAAAGGAAAATGTTGATACAGAGGGATGAAAATTTGAAACGGTATTACCCAAAAGAAAAGTCTTAATCTGATGAGGATTATACCTAAATTGAAAAGAGAACCAAAAACAAAAAAAAAAGAAAATATTGTGTTCATTTCCTCTCTGCCTGCAATGTGGGATAAGAAAATTTTCTATGAGTCTGAAAATCTCTCATATTGTGAATCAATTTACCAAAAGATATCTTGGATTCTAAATATTTAGAAAATAAAATGGACACCAATTCTGGATAAGTGATATCCCTAGAATTTCTTACCATCATAAACACAAAATCTCTTTACCCAGACAGTTTCATAATTTATGCTATGAAAGGATCTTTACGGTTAAAAAAAAAATAAAGA
The DNA here is from genome assembly GCF_003255815.1 of Theropithecus gelada. Taxonomy (NCBI): domain Eukaryota; kingdom Metazoa; phylum Chordata; class Mammalia; order Primates; family Cercopithecidae; genus Theropithecus; species Theropithecus gelada. The sequence goes on from NC_037677.1 coordinate 52,495,995, forward strand.
TCAGCTTACAATAAAAGCTTTTTTGATTTTTATTGTTTAAAAAGTTAAACAATGCACCAAAAGGGAGTGTTAGTTGACTCAATTAACAGAAATATTAAAGCTTGAAACACTGTGAAAATAAAACAATTAAAAAGAGAACACAAACTAATTAAGTTTAATACCATCAAAATATTTTAGAAGTAATTAAAATCCCATGAAAATACAGACACTATAAAAGGAATATCTGTGAAAAGAAGCTAATCAAATTTCCAGAAATAAAAAATAAAGTCATTGGAATAAAAAATCTAATCAACAATTTAAACAGCAAATTAGATACAAATGAAGAGAGAATCATAAACTGAATTAACATATGAGCAATTAACCAGAATACAGCACAGATGGAAAAAAAATAAAAACCATTAATGTTGGAAAACATGAGAGCTTGAGAAAAGTGGAGTGTAAAATAAAAAGATTCAAAATTCATGTAATAAGAATGTTTGAAATAAGACCAGATAATGGGGAAGCAACAATGGTAAATGGTGATGGAACTTCTACTTGGTGATGGTGGACTAAGCCAGTTGGTCAAACCCTCATGCTGGGCTCCTTTGCTCTATCTAGGGCAAAAATGGAATTACCATCCACTACATTTAAATTATCTTTTGGAGACAAACACCTGGGTTGCCTCCAACTCTCTACTAACCCAGAGAGAACTATGGAAAGCACTTTTGTGAATGTTCCCTTATGGACCAATTTAAGAATATTTTTTGGGAGTGAGGGTAGGGACGATATGTAGTTCCGGAAACAGAAGTCAGAAATACTTCTAAAAGAAAGTACAAGAATACTTGTAAAATAAAGTACAAGAATATTTCTAAAAGTGTTTCTGTACTTGCATTGGGTTCTATAATTGATTTTACATTATAACATTAGACCATCTTCTAGAGTGGCTATACCTATTTGCCATACATGTACTAGTGCACAAGGGTTCTGGACTCCCCACATTCTTAACGACACTTGCTACCCACCAAATTTTCTATTTTAAGCCATCCTTCTTGGTATTTTGGGTGGTCTCTCAATCTAAGAGTTTATCTTTTATCAATTCTAGAAAAAAATTTACCATTATATTTTGAAATATATTATCTTCACATTTCCTGTTATTTTTTGTTTCTGGAAAACCTATTTGACTTAATTTGGTGACTTTTCTTCTGTCTTCCATGTTCTTTTTTTCTTATTTTTCTTTCTGTATAATAACCTCTCTAGTCTACTCTCTACATGACTTTTCCTCCAATCCATGCTCTAACTATTTCTTATCAACAGTGCCTATCTTTTGTTTAATCTGTCCATTGAGGGCTTTTTTCCTCATATCAAGTGATTACTGTTTTCACTTCTGTAATTTTATTTGGTTATTTCAAATATCCTCTGGTTCTTTTTTCTTTTGTTCTTCTATTTATGTTTTATCTTCTTTAGTTGTTGGTATTAATACATTTATAGTAGTTTGAAACAACAAATTGACAATGTTTTTTAGTTTTTGGGGTTCATGTTCCTATATTTGTTGTAACTTATGGCTCTCTTATAGACGTTTCTTTCTTTGTGTTATTTGTGATGTTTGACAGGCAGTTTGCCATTGTTGGGGCATATTTTCCACTGGTCTTCCAGTTCCATCAGTCATGTAGGGGTCCTTCTGGAGAATAGAGGATTATCTTTTGCCTCTGCTAAGATACTTTAGGTTTTTCATCGTGGTGCAAACATGTTTATGTTAATTTCATGGCTTAGATTCCCACACCTGGTAGGTATTGTAAATTCAGACAGTGCCTTCAGGCTTGGCATAGGCTAAAGCTTGTTATTCCTCCTGGGTCACTATTCTCATAGGACTCCAGGTGGACAGCGACTCTCTTTGCTCCTTTCCAATCCCACATTATACCTTCTACTTTATAAAATGAATGAACTTAGATAGATGTTGCTTCCTTAGGACTGGTGAATAAAATATTCTACTTCCCATTTCACAATGAGAATGATCTTTGATGGTACATAACTGTATGTGAGAAACTCAGTTCCTGTTTCCATGGTCTGACGCATTATGACTTTTCCAGGAAGGGCAGTCAAAATCACATTCCAGATCTCTAAATCCATTATCCAGTTAAATATTCCTTGAGTCAGAACAGTAACGATTCTGACTTTGAGTACTCTCTGTGAAAGAATAACAAAACACTCAAAGATTTCTTTAGCCATGAAATAGAGAAATAAAATTGAATTGAGAGTTGTTATGTTGCATTAAAATTGAACTGAATGTGAATATGAACCTGGAACCCAATTAGGTAGTGACGTATAATAACACAAGTGCTATAAATATGAAATCAATTTTTAAAAGTATCAAAAGAAGTATTTGTGAAAAAAAGATCTTGGTCTAAGCTATGTTCTTTGCAAATATTATTTTAAATAATTCTTAAAACCTCTCTTATTTAGCAAGATTTTTTATCTCTACTTCATAAGTGAGTAAATTAAGATAAAGAATATTTTCAAAAGTCAGATGACTGATAAATTTTTAGACTATGAAGCCACTGGGATTAATCATTACACCTATAGGTCACAAACTTCAGTGTGCATATAATTATCTGGAAGTATGTTTAAAATGCATATTTTCAGGGATCCAGAGCAGAGATTCTGATTCTGAGTTTTCACGAAAGAGCCTAAAATATGCATTATTCAAAAATGTCTGATAAGCTTGACAAGTGTATAAAATTTAGAAACAGTACAGTACACTAAGATTAAATATGACTCTGATAGCAAAATCAAATAAAGGTAAAGACATAAGACAAACTATACATTAATCTCACAAAACAAAACAGTTGCCGAAACAGTAGCTTTCCCTTATCTGCTGGAGATATGTTCCAAGACCCATAGTATGTGCCTGAAATTGAGGATAGTAGCTAACTCTATATACACTATACTTTCTTCTGTATATACATACTTATTATAATGTTTAATTTATAAATTAGGCACAGTAAGAGATGAAAAACTAACAGTAAAATAGGACAATTATAACAATATATTATAGTAAAAGTTTTGTGAATGTGGTATCTCTCTTTTTTCTCTCTTAAAATATTTTATTGTACTACTGTACTCAGTCTTCTTCCTGTGATGATGTGAGATGATTAAATGCCTATGTGATGAAATATGAGGTAAATGACATGGACATTGTGACATAACACTGCACTACTATTGGCCTTCTGACGATACCTCAGAATGAGGATCATCGGCTTCTGGTGACCCTGGATGACAGAGCCATAATTATGTTTATGGATGGTTAGATGTCAAGAGCAGGCGATGATGATGACTAATGAGTGGGTGGCGTATACAGCACGGATGCACTGGACAAAGCAATAATTCACATCCCAGGTGAGACGAAGCAGTGTGACGTGAGATTTCATCACACTATGCAGAATGGTTTGCAGTTTCAAACTGATGAATTGTTTATTTCTGGAATTTCCCATTTAGTATTGTTAGACTGCAGTTTACTGCAGGTAACTGAAACCAAGGAAGGCAAAACTATGGATAAAGGGGAACTACTGCACATAAGATATCTATTAAGGTCAAGTACAGTTAATTCTAGAAATACATTATTTACAAGGAGTCAGTCTCTCTATTTCTAGCCTCTGTCCCAATAACAGTCATTTTGGAGTGGTGGAGTAGCACAATACTGAAAATCTTTTTGTTGATCTGATGTCATTTTTGCCATGGAACTAAACAGAAGAGACTAGCCCAAGACTTTCTCAAAAATAGATCATTTACCAAAAGATTTTTAACTATAAAATTAGAATAATTTTCACACAACCACAGCCTATTTTTCTCCATAAGCATGGAAAAATGAGATAAATTTTTATCCTCTGTTGTCCAGAGGCCTTGTCTTATTCTATGTTGGCTTTATGCCTTGAAAAGCAAAACACACAGTTCTGTATATGATCTATTTTGTCACTTTGTCATCCCACTTCTCTGTTTTTCCATTTATTTTAATGAACTGTTTTTACTTTCATAACATTGAACACAATTTATTAATAATGGGCATTTATTTGTTGATGACCACCTTTTTTTTTTTTTTTTTTTTTTTTTTTTTTTTTTTTTTTGAGATGTAGTCTTGCTCTGTCACCCAGGCTAGAGTACAGTAGTGTGATCTCGGCTCACTGCAACCTCTACCTCCCGGGTTCAAGTGATTCTCCTGCCTCAGCCTCCCTAGTAGCTGAGATTACAGGAGCCCACCACTGCACTAGGCTAATTTTTGTATTGTATTTTTAGTAGAGATGGGGTTTCACCATGTTGGACAGGCTGGTCTCAAACTCCTGCCCTCATGCTCCACCTTCCTTGGTCTCCCAAAGGGCTGTGATTACAGGTATGAGCCACCATGCCCAACCAGATGACCACCTCTTCTTCTAACTCTAGTGGTTTTGTTTTCCTTGACATTTGTAAGACCTAACGGAGTGAATGGTGCATAAGAATAGGGCACTAGATATTTTCAAAGAATGAGTCAGAGGATGAATTCTGGCCACACAAAAACAACAGGTAATTTTTCTGGTTTTTCAAAGGTACAACATTATAGAAATCAAGGTAGAGGGATCAATGAAGAGCAATGCATCTGAAAATTTCAGTCTGAGTTCATTTCTAATCCCTTTATTTTAATATGAGAATGCAATAATACAACATCAATAAAATGAAAGTTTAAATGGGTTTGAAAAATTATACCTTGTTGGTGAAACACTTGAGGAATTTCCATTAAAATTAAGAGTAAGAAAAGATACCCACTATTACCTGTATTACGTATTTTTCTTGAAGTTATGCCCCATAAAATATGATAGGGAAAATAAAAAGTTTAAAGGGAGACAAAATCTTTCAGTATTTCTAGTTGCTTTAATCATCTATGTAGAAAACCATTAGGCTAAATTTAAAATGTACTTCAAGTCATAAGTACTGGGTGTTGTGGTAGGTTGAATAATGATCCCAAAGATGCCCAGGTACTAATCCCTAGAACCTATTATTGTTACCTTATATGACAAAAGAGATTTTGCATATAAGATTAAATTAGAATTATTAAAATGAGGAGATGATCCTGGATTATCTACATGGGCACTAAATGTGATCCTAAATGTTCTTATAAAAGGGAGACAGAAGGAGAATTTACTATAGAAGATGATGTGATGACGGGAGCAGGAAGACAGAGACAGAGATTTTAAAATGCTATCTCGCTGACTTTGAAGACAGAGGAAGTGGCCATATGAGACCAGCAATGCAAAAAATGCAGCTCAGGAACCCGGAAAAGGCTACGAGCCTTCAGAGGGGCCATGGCACTTCACACCAGTTGTGATGGTTAATATTGAGCGTCAACTTGATTGGATCAAAGGATGCAAAGTATTGTTCCTGGGTGTGTCTGTGGGGATGTCGCCAAAAGAGATTAACATTTGAGTCAGTGAACTGGGAGACACAGACCCACCCTCAACCTGGGTTGGCACCATCTAACTAGCTGCCAGCGTGACTAGAATAAAAGCAGGCAGGAGAATGTGGAAAGACTAGAGAGGCTTAGCCATCTGGACTACATCTTTCTCCTGTGCTGGATGCTTCCTGCCCTTGAATATTGAACTCCAAGTTCTTCAGCTTTGGGACTCTTGGACCTTCGTCCACAGACTGCAGGCTGCACTGTTGGCTTCCCTACCTTTGAGGTTTTGGGACTCGGACTGCTTCCTTGCTCCTCAGCTTGCAGATGGCCTATTGTGGGACTTCACTGTGTGTTTGTGTGAGTCAATGCTCCTTAATAAACTCCTTTTCATATATACATCTATCCTGTTAGTCCTGTCCCTCTAGAGAACCTTGATTAATACACCAGTGAAAAACCATTTTGGACTGTGACCTCCATGACCATAAGAATAAATTTGGTTTAAGTTATTATGTTTCTGGTAATTTGTTACAACAGCAATAGAAAATTAATATGGGGGAGAAGAGGCCCCTTTCGTAAAATCTGCAGAGAATATCCCATATTTTGGAATAAACTTTATCAGGTATATGCTGTAAAAAGTTTTTAAAACCTTATGGAGGAATATAAAATGAGATGTACTCAGAAGTATAATAGTGTTATGCTTTTCAGTTCATTTAAAGCATTTATTTTATTTCAATCAATGCTTTATATAACTTTTTTGTTTTGGAATTTCAAAACATATCCCATATTTCATATAATGGGTAAATCTGGGAGAATAGGTTAAGAAAATAATTAAAAGAGAAGAATAAATGGGAGACAAAAGGGAGAACTTAAAATATGACTTACAATGCCAAATATGAAAATGTCTTGGAAGATAAAATAATCTTAAAAAAAAAAACAACCCTGAATTCTTACAGTGCTGTGTTGAAGGAAAAATATCTTTTTCAATGGAACCAGATTTTGATAGGCCAGCAATGACCTCATGTATGTAAATAAACATTTAAAACCAGATTTTGATGGGCAAGCAACGACCTAATGTATATATAAACTAAAATGTTTATTAGCATCTGATAAGTGTGACATTTCAAATAATGGAGAAATTATGAATTATTCAATAAATCATGCTGGGACAATTAGTTATTTCTGTGGAGAAATAATATACTCTCTGCCAAAATAAATTCCAGAAATATTAAAAAATGAAATCTAAAAATGAAACAAGTAAAAAGAAAATCTTTCTATAAATAAATTCAAAGGCAGAAATCATATTAAAAATATTGATATATTTGCCTACCAACAGTTAAAAATATTTATGTCTCACTAACCAGGCAAAAATAAACAAAAAAGGAATAAAGTAAGCTTTAAAAGCTATTTGAAAATGTGATAAAAATAGTTATTAATTTTATATAGGAAGAATTTTCATATATGAATAATCAACAGATTGAATACTCCATTAAAAATGGATAAAAAACCAGCAGATCATTCAGTAAAAACTACAGATGGCCATTAAACTTTAGAGAAAAAAATCAATCTCACTTATAATAAAAACACAAATGTAAACAATGAGACTCTATTTTGCCTTCCTAATTGACAAAGATAAGGGAGGGTGGGGAGTAATACCCACTATAGTAATCACTATTTTTAATATAATGACCATATATTAGCATTATGATAAGAACACAGTGCATAAAACCAATATTGAAAACAAAATTGACGTCTTTGCTCTCCTTTCTTGGCTGGGTTATTCATTCATTTATTTGGGTAATACATGTTGGACAATATCTTCCTTCCAAGCAATGTGCAGTGCTGACTCACTGTCAAACCATTTTGAGTGGTTGCATGTGTGTGGCTGGAGGATTGAGGGAGAAGAGTGAAAGACAGACCAAGTCTTATTTACAGCCCAGTGCGATAAGCATTGGGAGTTGTATAGAGAACAGGATCCGTGGTTGCAGAGAAGCCCTGTCACAGTGGGGCCAAAAAACAGTGGGAGGAGGAGCTTGAGCTAAGGGTGAGAACTTCAACAGGCAAAAAGGAGATGACCAGTTAAGAGTGTGGGGAGGAGAAGGGCTTTCTAAGGGCGGGGGCGGGGGAGCAGGAAAACAGGGAAGTAGGGGGAACCCGCCTAATGAGGGAACTAAAATAGTTTCCCTTGGCTGAAGTACAGATGACCAGGCAGTATGTCTGAGTGCTGATCACGGTGAATTTGCCTGGGGTTTTCATGGTATTCTTGTTTGCCAAATTTAGGGGATGGGACTTTGTTCTGCAACCCTTGACGTTTCTCTGAAAGTTTTCTGCAGAGTGGTGGTAAGATCTTGAAATATAAGGACATGAGCGAGACTGAATGAATGCTGGGTCGATTTCATCTACAAGGAAGAGATAAAAACATTCAAAAAACAGACTTTTTTTTCACATAGGTATCTTTCAGTTTAACAATGAATTATTTACTAAACAGGAATCGCTGAGTTCTCACTGACTCCATTGGCCCGTGAGTAGGAATCCCGAAGGGTTGCAACACAGTCCCTGCCTGGGTGAACTTAGGTCTAGAGAGGGAGGAAAGTGAGCAAACAGGCAGGTTGCAGTAGAGGTTGGTATGCAATATAACAGATGTCCCTGGATAAGGAAGAGGCATCAGGCAAGGCTTCCTGCAGGTGGTGACTCAGTTAATACACATTCTTTGATCTAACGATTCCACCTGTAAAATAACCAATTTGAAGGTAGAGAACACACAAGGAAAAGAACCACACTAATCCATTATGTGATCTCATTACAGCCGTAGATCCTAAATTTCTTTGAAATTGAGATGGTGGTGACCTTTTCTCCAGCTTCAGGTGCCTTAATGTCTTAGGGCTTCAGCAACCCGAGCCCAGGTCAGACTGCCTTAACATTTTAAATTTTATAGAGCAATTCAGTTGTTTTGTACTGTTTCTTCCAATATCTCATTAGAAATAATTCTAGCTTTGATTACTATCCAAGGTACATTTTAAATAATGACTGTAATTCCCCTCTCCTATTCCTACATAAACAGACTGAAAAAAGAAAAGAGGGAAGGAATTGTGGATGGAAAGAGAAAGAGGGAGGGAAGAGAAAAGAGAGAGCAAGAGGTAAGAAAATGGAAGAAGGAGGGCCAGAGGGCCACAGCTCTCCTGGAAACAGTTATTTGAGATTTCTACGTCCTGTTTTCTCTCCGGGTGTTTGTGGAATTACCATGATTTGACGGCTGAATGGGGCCTCAGCCCTGGAGCTTGCCAGAGCCAGGAAATTAAAATAAGAGGAATGACCAATGACCCATATAACTCTCTGGTGTGATGCAATTCTTCCTGACCATTGTGCTAACTCCTTTTAAACATCATTTTAATTCCTCTTAGTAGGAGCAAAATGTTTTGATCTTTAAAAAGAGAAAAGGCTCCCTACCCCTCCCGCTACTCTCATGCTGTTTGCAAAATATGCGCTGTTTATGAGAGGCAGAGATGCAGGGTTACAGGAGAAATAAGGGTGAGGAGATGAGGAGACGGAAAGGAGGGTAGATTTGCTTCTCTATTTGACCTCACAGTGGCTTTGCCTCTGCACATGGTGATGCTGAAGCCCTGCACAGTCCCATCTAAGGCCATGCCACCTCCCACTGTGGGTGCAGCTGGCCCCATGACATTTCAACAGGAGCATTCCAATCAGGCTCACACAGAGAGAGATGCTGACATTTCACAGGTTCATCAGAAAGGCAAACTCTGTAACCCATCGTTAGTTGTTCTTTCCAGGAGCAATATTCTGTTTTGTTTGTTTGTGTTTTTTTTTTTTTTTTCTTTCTGAATAGCTCAAATCTATGCATGCACGCACAGGAGAAAACCCCATATTTCTCATTAGAAAGGTGGAGAATTAACCTTTGTCTTTCTTGACTGCCTCTCATCCATGAAGTTTACTCTAATCTGCTAGCTGGAAAAGATGTCTAACTCCACTGAACCTGAGCAGTTCTCTAATCCATATGCCATTTATCACTTTTCCTTTCCAATTTCGTTTTACAGGTATAATCCCAGGTGTATTGATATCAGAAAATAGTAAGTACATTTAGCTGGGATGTTGAAGGCAATCTGAGGAAGGGACTATTACAGAGGGATGGACAGGGTTAAGGAAACCACCAAGTGCTACCATGTTACCCTGGAACTAATTAGAGCAAGAAGCCATTATCACCCTCTACCTGAAGGGCAAGGACAGGAAATAGAATTACCAGATTCAGGTGAGAGCTGAAAGCCGAAGTTGTGGAAAGGAGGCTGCACCCAATTCTAGTAGACACAGTGTCATAACAATTACTAGATTCATTGTGCTTAGACAAGGAGGAATGAGTGTGTGTGTGTGTGTGTGTGTGTGTGTGTATGTACTGCGGGGGAGGGCCATCACCCTGAAATCTTTCTCCTCATTAGCTCTGATCTCCTGCCAGTGACTTCTATTGCCTTATTAACACCAATTAGAAGCCACAGGGATGGGAGCCCAGAGATGTCAAGATTGGCCTCAAGGTCAGTCCCGGGTAGACACAAAGTAGATCGAAGATAGGTGGAGAATGGGTCAGGCTTGAGGGCAGGCAGACAGAATTACCAATCATCAGTATATTTTCTTAATGCATAGAGCTGGTTAAGAAATCCATAAGCAATTTTTCTTTTCTGTGAACTAGTAAAGCACACTGTGCAGTCCACGGGGAAGGGACCAGGGATAATGAGAAAGTGGGATACAACCTGTTTTTGTAGCTATTGAGCACGATGATTGTATTATTATAATTATATAATTATGATCATTATCCCCACTATTAAACTGTGAGTTAATTAAGGAAGAGATCCTTTCTTGGTTTATTTCTTCATCTACTCTCCATATCTCTATCTCCTACCAGTGCCTTGGCCAGGGTAGATGCTTTAAAATTTTTCAAATAAAAACATTTACAGAGAAAAAGCATCCTAATTTTGCGTCAACAAAATAATCTACTAACTAGTACATCCTCTTGGAAATATTTATCTAGTTCAATGTCATATGCCGACAACATTTTGCAGGAATCTTTTGATAGGATGGACATGTTTGTTAAAGAGGACTCTGAAGGACACTTGAATCCTTGTAAGTGTGAAGGTATTTTCCAGCAGAGTAAATGTAATAAATGCGGGAAAAAAAAGATGATTGTTAAAACTATTGAAATAGACAACAAGATATACAGGTTTGAATATTCTATTATGGAGAACAAATTCCATATCTGTATGAGAGAAGCAATCTTACTAATATGACATTATAAGCAGTTTCAAAATGCTTTCACAGAGAATAACATATTTGGAAAAGAAAGTTCATCTACATATCTGTCAACAAAGTAACCTGACAGGTCTAAAAGAGGTTTGGGAATGCTCTTGTGTTGATTGTTGTGTAGGAAAAAGGAAGTCATTAAACTCATATACGGTTTCATCATGTAGATAGGTTTGCTGTATTCAGCATCATAGTTAAGATACAGAACAGTTCCATCAATACAAGGATCCCATCTGTTGCCCTTTTGTAATCATGTCTACCTTCCTTCTCCCACCTTCTCCACTCCCTTCCCTAATACCTGACAAGCTATATGTTTTCTCTATTTCTAAAATATTACTATTTTAACATTTTTATATAAATAGACTCATACAATCTATAACTTTTGGAATTTACTTTCTTTCCATTGCCTAATTCTCTGGGGATTCGCTGAAGTTATGTGAGCTCTGCAGTGTGTTTTCCTTTATTGCTGATTAGTAGTCCATGCTGTGGATGTGCTGGAATTTGCGTAACCATTCACCCATTGAAGTATAGTTAGGTGGTTTCCAGTTTTGGCTATTACAAATAAAGCTGTTATGAATATTCATGTATAAGTTTTTATGTAAACATAAGTTTTCATCTCCCTAGGATAAATGACCAAGAGGTCAATTGCTGGCTCACATAGTAATTGCTTGTTTACTTTTTAAAGAAATGACCCAACTTTTTTAGAGTGTCTTAAAGGTTTTGCATTTCCACGAGCAATGCATAAACATATGCCTTCATGTCTTCAGGAGTACAATTGCTGAGTTGTAGGTAGTTGCATGTTTAGCATTGTAGGAGACAGTGAAATATTTTCCATTCTAATCAGCAATGTGTAAGTGATCCAGTTTGTCTGAAGCTTTGCCAACATTTCCCAGGATCACCATTTTTCATTTTATCCATTTTGATTTGTGTGCAGTGATATTTCATCATAGTTGTAATGTGCATTAATCTGATGGTTATTTTAAATATCTTTCCTTTTAATTATTGCCATCTCTATATACTCTTTGTTGAAATGTCTGAGTGTATTTTGCTTACACTCTAATTGGATTGTTTGTTTTCTATTGTTGAATGTCATCTAGGTTTTCTGCTGTTATCTTCTAGGAGTTTTATCAGTTTTAATTTTAAATAGGTCTGTAATCCATTTTGGGTTACTTTTTGTGAAGGGTTGGAAGGATGTGGATATCCAGTTTCATCCTTTTGCATGTGGATATCCAGTTTTCTAGTGCCATTTGTTGAAAAGACTCTTTTCTCCCTTGTATTGCCTTTGCTCATCAAAGACCAGTTGACTACATTTATTTGGGCCTATCTCTGTGCTTTTTATTCTGTTCCATTTATCTATTTGTCTATTCATTTGCCAGTGCCACACTATCTTGATTACTTGAGCTTTGTAATAAATCTTAAAGTCAGTAGTGTCAGTCTTCCAACTTTGTTCTTCTCCTTTAATATAGTTTAATACTGTCTTGGCTATTCTGAATCTTTTGCCTCTTCATATAAATTTTAGAATTTTATTTATTTATTTATTTATTTTTTGAGACACAGTCTTGCTCTGTCTCCCAGGCTGAAGTGCAATGACACAATCTCGGCTCACTGAAACCTCTGCCTCCCAGATTCAAGCAATTCTCTTGCCTCAGCCTCATGAGTAGCTGGGATTACAGGCACATGCCACTATGTCCGGCTAATTTTTGTATTTTTAGTAGAGATGGGGTTTCACCATGTTGGTCAGGCTGACCAGGAGTTGGTCTTGAATTCCCGACCTCATGATCTGCCTTCCTTGACCTACCAAAGTGCTGGGATTACAGGCATGAGCCATTGTGCCCAGGCAAATTTTAGAATATTTATCCATATCCACAAAATAACTTGGGATTTCATTGAATCTGTTGATCAAGTTGGGAAGAACTAACATCTTGACAATATTGAGTCTTCTTATTAACATAGTATGTCTCTCCATTTGTTTAGTTGTTTGAGTTTATTTATTGAAGTTGTAGGTTTACTCATATAGATCTTGTATATCTTATATTTATAACTAAGTTTTTATTTTTGAAGATGCTAATTTAAATGATATTTAATTTATTAAAATTTATTGATTATTATTATTATTATTATTATTATTTGAGATGGAGTCTTACTCTGTTGCCTAGGCTGGAGTGCATTGGTGTGATGTTGGCTCACTGTGACCACCACCTCCCAGGTTCAAGTGATTCTCCTGCCTCAGCTTCTCAGGTAACTGGGACTACAAGTGCATGCCACCACGCCTGGGTAATTTTTATTTTTAGTAATAATATCACTGACTTTTGTATATTAACCTTGTATCTTTTAGGTTTTCTACATAGGTGATTATGTTACCTACTAACAAAGACAGTTTTATTTTTTCCTTCTCAATCAGTATGCTTGTTATTTTATTTTTCTTGTTCTATTACATTAGCCAAAACTTCTAGTAGAATGTTGAAAATGAGTGGTAAGAGGAAGCATCCTTGCCTTGCTCCCATTCTTAGTGAGAAAGCTTCAAGTTTCTTGCCATTAAGTACAATGTTGGCTGTAGGATTTTTGTAGATATTCTTTATCAAGTTAAGGAAGGTCTCCTGTACTCCTATTTGACTCACCCCTTCCCCCAACATTTTTTAAAGAAATCATGGAAGGGTATTGAATTTTGTCAGATGCTTTTCCTGCATCTACTGTTATGATTATCTAATTTTTTAGTTAATTAATATGATAATTACATTAATTGATTTAAAATGTTGAACCAGCCTTGCAAAACTGGGATAAACCCCTTTAATTTGTGGTGTATAATTATTTTTATATATTACTGAATTCTATTTGTTAATACTTTCGTGACAATTTTTGTATCTATGTTTATGAGCGATATTGATCTGTAGTTTTCTTGTAATGTCTTTGTCTAGTTTCAGTAGTAGGCTAATGCTGAACTCCTATAATGAGAGAGGAATTATTCCCTCTGCTTCTATCCTATGAAAGAGATTGTAGAAAATTGATATTTATTTTTCATAAATGTTTGGTAGACTTCACCAGTGAGCCACTTCCAGTGTGGTTCTTTCTGTTGTAAAGATTATTAATTATTTATTCAATTCCTTTAAGAGACATAGGCTTACTTAGATTGTCTGTTGAGTATTGTGTGAGTTTTTAAAAATTGTCTTTGAAGGCATTGGTCCATTTAATCTAGATTATAAAATTTGTGAGCATAAAATTGTTCATAGTGTTTTATTAGCTTTTTATGTCCATAGGATCTGTAGTAATGTCCCTTCTTGCATGTCTGATATTGGTAACTTGTGTTCTGTTCTCTCTCTCTCTCTCTCTCTCTCTCTTGAGTTAGCCTGGATAGAGGTTTATGAATTTTATTTATCATTTCAGTGAATAGGCTTTTGATTTTGTTAATTTTCTCTATTGATTTCCTATTTTCAATTTCATTGATTTCTGTTCTCATTCTTATTATTCCTTTTCTTCTGCTTACTTTGCGTTTAAATTGTTCTTATTATTTTAGTTTCCTAAGGTAGAATCCTGGATTGTTGATTTTGGATCTTTCTTCTTTTCTAATATATGCATTTAATACTATAAATTTTCCTCTAAGCATGGTTCTTGCTGCATTCTACAAATTTTGATAAGCTGTATACCCATTTTCACTTAGTTCAAAATATTTTTAAATATTTGAGATTTATTTTTTGACCCACATGTTATTTAGAAGTATATTGTCTAATCGCCACCTGTTTTGAGATATTTCAATTATCTTTCTGTGATTGATTTTTAGTCTAACTACCCTGTAATCTGAGAACAGACATTGTATTATTTCTATCTTTTTTACATTTGTCAAGATGTGTTTTATGGCCCAGAATGTGGTCTTATTTTGGTAAATGTTCCATATAAATTTGAGAAAAATATGTTTCCTGCTGTTATTTGATAAAGTATTCTATAGAATTTGATTACATCTAGTTGGTTGATGATGCTGTTGAGTTCAACTATGCTGTTTCTGATCTTCTGCTTGCTGGATGTGTCTATTACTGATGTAAGGGTCTTAAAGTCTCTGATAGTTGATTAATCTATTCCTTCTTACAGTTTTATGATTTTTTTCCTTATGAAGTTTAATGCTCTGTTGTTAGGTGCATACATATTAATAATTATTATGTCTTCCTGGAATACTGACCCCTTTATCATTATGTAATGCCTTTCTTTATCCTTGATAACTTTTCATGCTTTGAAGTCTCCTCTGTGTGAAATATAGATATTCCTGCTTTCTTTTAATTAATGTTAGCATTGTATATTTTTTTTCATTTACTTTTAATCTATATGTAATTGTATATAAATGGGTTTCTTGTAGATAACATAAGTGGGTCTTATTTGTTAATTCATTCCGACAAACTCTGTCTGTTAAATACTGCATTTTTAGACCACTGACATTCAAAGTGATTATTGATATAGCTGAATTAATGTCTGCCATCCTTGCTACTGTTTTCTATTTGTTGTCCTTGTTCTTTGCTCCCTTTTTTGTCTTCTGATCCTTTTTGGCCTTTTGTAGTTTTAATTAGCATTCTATGTGTTTCCATTTTCTCTCCTTTGTTAGCACATCAGTTATATTCCTTTTTTCCTTTTCTAGTGATTGCCCTAGAGTTTACAATATACATCTACAACGAATCCAAATTCATTTTCAAATAACACTATGCGATTTCACAGGTAGTGCAAGAATATAGTAATAATAATTTTAAAATCCTAATTCTTCCTTCCAATCTTTTATATCATTGCTTTAATTAATCTCACTTATATGAAACATGAAAAGCATATATATACACACACACATACATACACATGTATATATTAACATGCATATAACATGTGTGTTATATGTATATGTGCTATGTACATAAGCATACATAATCAAATACATTGTTGCTATTAGTTTGAAACAAATGTTATCTCTTTGGTAAATTAAGAAAAAGAAAAAGTTTCATTTTGTCATCACTTACTCCATTCTTGATGTTCTTCTTTCCTTTCTGTATATCTCAGTTTCTGGCCTATATTATTTTCCTTTCCTCTAAAGAACTTATTTTAACATTTCTTACAAAGCAGATCTACTGGCAATAATTTCCTCAATTTTTGTTTTTCTGAGAAAGTCTTTATTGCTCTTTCACTTGTGAAGGATAATTTTGCAGGGTATGGAATTCTATATTTCAAATATTTCTCGTTTCTTTCTCTTTTTCTTCTCCTTCTGGTATTCCTGTTATATATAAGTCTCACCTTTTGTAGTTGCTGCTCAGTCCTTGGATATTCTGTCCTGTTTCTCTCTGTCTTTGTTCTCTTTGCTTGTGAGTTTTTGAGTTTTGTATTGAAATATCCTCAAGATCAGCAATTCCTTCCTCAGCTGTGTTCAGTCTGTTAATGAGCCCATCAAAGGCATTCTCTATTTCTGTCACAGTGTTTTTGATCTCTAGCATTTCTTTTTGGTTCTTTCTCAGGATGTCCATCTCTCTGTTTGCATTGCTAATCTGTTCTTGCATGCTGTCTGCTTTATCCATTAGTGACTTTAGTATATTAATCATAGTTGTTTTACATATCCAGTCTAATAATTCCAATATCCCTGTAGTGTCTGGATCTGATGCTTTCTGTGTCTCTTTAAATTATGTTTTTTTGTTTTTTGATATGCCTTGTAATTTTTTTCCTGATAGCTGGATGTAACATATCAGGTAAAAGGAATTGCCCTAAATAGGCCTTTAGTAATGTGGTGGTAGGGTGTGGGGAGAGGGGAAACATTCTCTAGTTTGAGGATTA
Source organism: Theropithecus gelada (assembly GCF_003255815.1). Lineage (NCBI taxonomy): Eukaryota > Metazoa > Chordata > Mammalia > Primates > Cercopithecidae > Theropithecus > Theropithecus gelada. Next base: position 52,512,481 of record NC_037677.1, read on the forward strand.
GGTCCTAGTGTTTTAGTAAGCCTGTGTGGACTGTGAAGTTTACGAGTGTTTCTCAGCTTTTTTTTTTTTTCTACTTCCTTAGGTGGGACAGAATTACTAGAGTGGGCTGGAGTTGAGCAGTTCCTTTCTCACACACGGAAGTCTAAAGGTTACTGGAATTTGATATTTCTATCCCCTGGTCCATTAGGCTTTGATAATACCCTGGTAGGATAGGCTCTAGTTAACTGGTTCTTCCCAACAGCACAGGGTATGTTAAGGAAAAATACTTTGGCATATTTAGAAATGGTTCCTTTTCTCCTTCTGCTGCTGGAAGCCCAAGAGGACTGTTCCCTGATGTTTACTGTGAGAACACTGTAAAGCTCCTGGTGGTGTATTTCACAATATTGTCAGGGGCTGTCTATGCCTGGATCCCTCTAGGGTTTTTAACTTTAAGGTTTGTCTGCACTGAGATTCATCAATTACAGTTCAGCTTTCCCTTCCTGTGGTGGTTTCCACTTGTGGGCCTCTGCTCTGGTAAGCTGTGACTCCCTGTATTTACCTGTTTGTCTCTTCAGTCTTGAGAGTGGCTATTTGCCCTGTGTCCTCATTCCTTTTACAGATCCAAGAAGAGTTTGATTTTTCAGTCAGTTTGGCTTTTTACTTGTTATTAAACTATAATGGCAACTCTCAAGCTCTTTATGTGTAGAACCAGAGCTGAAAGAGGCTTTAATATATATTTTTGAGAACTAGAGATCTTCTGTAATAAGATGGCTGCCTCTGGATGTGCTATAGCCATGAGTCTCATTTTGGGGATTTTTGGCCTGAGTTTGGATAAGCCAAGGTCGGTGTAGAGATAAAACTTTTGTTTTCGCTGCTACTTATGGTCTCTAAGACCCTGACACAAAATTCAGTCTCATTATCAGACCTGTGAAGGCATAAAAGTGAACTGCTGATAATAAATTGAAAATTACTAGTTAACTTTGTCCAGAATTGTTGTTTTTTGTTTGTTTGTTTGTTTGTTTTGTCTCTAGAACCTGAGCCATATAGACAATTTGATTAGAAAAAGGAGAGTTTAGAAATTCCACTTTGGCATCTCGAGCATGCATCCTACTTTAGGATGTCTTGGGAGACTGTCGAGCTGAGAGAGAGTGCCCCAGTGCAGTCATTCAGGTCATCCAGGGGGTCGTCAGGAAATGCCTTATCAAGCCCCACAAGATAACTGGGGCATTGCACATGTCAAAATGAATCTCTCCATTCCCCCATTTCAGACGATCAATTTTTATTTGCCGTTTTTCAAACCTTCCTGATTACAGAGAGTTGCAGTCATCCTAATAGTTGAATGTTCTAAGTATATGGTTCTCACAGAGTTGTCAGAGGAGATTGGGATGTAAAGAAGAGGGTTACCTTATCTTCCATCTACATGAAATTCTCAGTTGACCCCAGAGAAAAAAAATGGAGTTCTGAAAGCAACTTTGCTTCAAGTAGGTTTGATGTCTCGATAAAGAGTTTTAAGCTTGTTTTGGATATAGGGGAGGCATCCTTTGCCTGGACCAGGTAGATTATGTATTTGGGCTTGCTGTGGTAGTGACATAAGCTCAGGTTTCATATCTGAAGCATGTATGCATTGCAAATGTCTTTGGGTAGAATTCCAAGCTGCATGATAGGCCAAAGGATGGAATTTGACAAATGACTTAGATAACAAGAGTAGCAGAAATCAGAAGTAAGCAAGCCGGGTGCAGTGGCTCATGCCTATAATCCTAGCACTTTGGGAGACTGAGGTGGGCATATTGCTTTGAACTCAGGAGTTCAAGACTAGCCTGGGCAACATGGCAAAACCTCATCTTTACAAAGAAATACAAAAATTAGCTGGGTGTTGGTGGCTTGCTTGCATTTGTAGTCCCAGCTACTCGGGAGGCAGAGGCTGGAGAATTGCTTGAGCCTGGGAAGTGGAGATTGCAGTGAGCTGAGATCATGCCAAAGCACTCCAACCTGGGTAACAGAGTGAGAAACTGTCTCAAAACAAAAACAAAAACATGACAAAACAGAAGTTCTTTAGGAGATGGCAGGACCAATGACTTCCAGCCAAGTGAAGCTAAGAATCAAAGTTCAGCATTAGCTACATATTTCTCCCATGCACAGCTCAATGACAATGCTTTCAGAACTATGGATATCACAGCAGCCACTATCTGTCATTAACATTTGCTTTAGGTCTACTTGCTCAAATCTTGTTTGATAAAACAGCTGATTACCTTTATTCTATCAGTTTCTTCATCCCACCATCCAGAGTTCCACAGTAATACAGAGTGGCATCATTTTCAGTAAATATAGCCTTGCTAAGGCTTGGTCAGGAGGCCAGAAAAAGTCCAGATGAGTCCAGCTGGGTCTGAAGTTCTATAATGCAAGTGGAGACTACCATTTCAGAAGCACTTGAGGTATTGAGAGATTATGGAGCCTATCACAAAGGGTCTTCCTTGTTTCTTTCTATAACTGTGGCTGCAGATCAAAAATAAACTTTTGTTTTAGGTAAGAAAAGCAGAGTGCAAAGGAAGCTTTTTGTACAGCCTGTAGACAGTATCAAAGACTAATTCTTGCTGAGTAGGTAGAAGGTCTAGCTAGACTATAGAAGAGAAGCCTTATCCACTTCTCTGACTATTCCACCAATAAAACCATTAACACAATTTGTGCTAAGATCTCTGTAAATGTGGAGTCCTTTGCATCCTAGAACACATGAAGAATAGGGAAAGGCAGACTTTCAGTGTGGTCCTTAATTTTCTTTGGAGATAGGAGCAGCTGAAGCAGCCGCAGGGATGAAATTGGTAGTGCTGGAGTATATTGGACTCTGGTTGGATTTCTGTCCAGTTTATTCCACTTACTAGCTGCTCCGCAGTTCCCCATGGGGAATATAAAACAGCAAGGAACTACAGTTTCACAATTCTGCAGCTGGCAGTCCATATCCTCTTCTTTAGTTTGTAAGTATCCAGCCAGAAGTTCCTTCGGATAACCTGGAAGATCTTCTATGTCCTTTCAATGATCATACTGGAGTCTGGACATTCTCTAAATCCAGAGTCTCATGAAATAAATTTATGTATTTTTCAAGGCGCTTATGTGTAAGTGGTTGAAACCTAAATTAAGTTAGGTTAAGAACAAAAGAGATGCATTAGCCCACATAATTTGGAAAGCAGCTGGAATAGCTCAAAGAATTAAGGACAAAAAGGAAGGAAATGGGATCTCAAGGGGAAGAACAAAGGGTTTTTTTCTTTTCTCTATCCATCTTTCATCTCTGCTTATCTTTTCATGTTGAACTCACTTTTTCCTACTACAAAGAAGCTTTCTCTATGGAATTGGGGTGGGTGTCTCATGGCAGATTTAAAATTATAAGCTTATAGTACTATGAACCTCTAATGAGGGACGAAAAGTATTCCTTGGTAGTTTTGAAATAAAAGTCCTGAAAGACTCCGATTGGCTGGACTTAGGTCCGGAGACTACCCCCTAAACTCTGCCCATGGTAAGAGGAATGGAGTCAACGGGATGGGAAGGTATGGCTAGTATCATTATTGACATGACACAACACATTGGAGTGCAAGCAGAGGCAATTCTGCAACCTCAGGGGTCCTTTTTTCTTGTCAAAAAATGTCTTGAAATGTAATTTCTCTGCCTAAGAACATGAATCTTTATTTGGTTAAACTATATCCCAAGTACTTTTACTATTTCTGGTGTGTCTTGAGTCCTTCTACTTTGGTAATATAGTCTATTAATGAGAGTGATTGTTCACACTACCAGCCAATCCTTTTATCAGATAGTAAACAGTCTACCACTTTGTAATAAAGAATGTTTTAAGTGAGACCTTTAGATGATACTTTCTCACTGTGTCGACACACAGATCATGGAGCCAGAGAAGTCTGGAAGGGTCTGTTTGACTGATGTACCAGCCAAAAGTGACAGCACCTGTCATAGTGACCTTTCGAACCTCTCTGTGGCTTTTTCTGTATATGGATCAAATTCAACCTTCCGCAAAGTCAGTCTTTGGCCTTCTTGCTTCTGTTGTGTTTAACACATGGAATGGCCTTTAACGCCCCAATTGCTGTCCCTCCATCAAAGCCCAGCTTACTCTTTTTCTTTATAAACACTCTTTCAAAACTGTGGAATTCTCCCTCTGAATTCTAGAATCACTTTGTTCTCTTAGATCTTTCATTCTAGATCTGTACCCATGTCTCACACGAGTCCCTATACACATATGTACACACACACATACACACACACACAAATATTTTTCTTGAGTTCCTTTATTGTGTATTGTTTTTCTTCCAGCTTCCAGCATGAGAGGTGTTTGAGGGGGAATATATGGCCTTTTGCTTTTCTCTAACTTCTTCAGGAACTCCTTGTCTATTTCCCACTAGGAGGTCCAAGTTTGACCTCAGAATGGAGGCTGCTCAGCAATGCTCCATTAGCCTTCATATGGCCTGATTATCGAGGACATTTTACTTTCTCCAGTTATTCTACCCTGTACACTGTTTCACTTCCCAGGCTGCAATTTGCTACTTTCAGGTTGAAGTTGCTCACGAAGAATGAGCTATCACAGCCCTGGAATCTGCATTGAAGACTAGGGTGCTATCCTCAAAGGATTCCTCCTTTCAGGCTGAGAGAGGTTAATTCCATCAGCCCCAGAGGGCAAAAATCTTTCATCATTTACTAATACTCTGCTATAAGTTAGGGTGTTTGGAAGTCTAGGTATAATTGGGACAGTCCTAGTTCCCCCATGTTTCACATTACACTTTCAAAATAGCCCCAGTTTGAATAGCAAATTATATGGTTACCCCGACCTGACATTAGGACAGTGTGCAGGGGACATTCACAAAATCATTTCAATGCTAGCGGGGCCTGAAGTATATGGTACGTCCTGGCTGGATCTTGGTTTTGGTCTCTGCCATGGCTAATGTCACTGCCTTCTTCAGCCAAGGCTGCAGTTTTTCTTCAAGGTGCAAAAAGGAGGATCCCTCACTTACATCTAACATGTAACATTCAGCCAAGTGTGCTCTGGCCAAGACAAGCTGGATTTAATGTTTAAGGATGTTTATTTACCAAGCACATTTCTTTCACCAAGGATTTATCCCAAATAATTTCAAAGGCCTTCAGTCTGGATAAACTGAGGCCCTAAGACGTTTGCTTGTTTGTTTGTTTCTTTTGAGACAGAGTCTCACTCTGTCGCCCAGGCTAGAGTGCAGTGGCATGATCTCGGCTGACTTCAATCTGCCCCCCAGGTTCAAGTGATTCTCCTGCCTCAGCCTCTTGAGTAGCTGGGGATTACAGGTACCCGCCATCATGCCCGGCTATTTTTTTGTATTTTTGGTAGAGATGGGGTTTCACTATGTTGGCTAGGCTGGTCTTGAAGTACTGACCTCAAGTGATCCACCTGCCTTGGCCTCCCAAAGTATTGGGATTACAGGGGTCAGTCACTGTGCCTGACCCAAAGATGTTTAATGGACCTGTCATTTTCCTGTACTTTACAATATCACCTTCAGGAGAAAATTTTTGACCTATTGAAGAGGAAAATGTGTAAGAGCCTGCTTATCCCAATGTGGTCCTTTCAGAAAAGAAAGTTCTGTTTTAAGAGTACCAAAAATATAGCATCCCTTTCAGGAAATGTAGCATTTGGTTCTAATAAAAATGTAGCACTTGGTTCTTTTCTCAGGGTAGTGACTAAGCCATATTCTGAACATTTATAAATGACATATTTGTGGCTGACTCAATGTCTTAGTTTGTTTAGGCTGCAATAACAAAAGTACAACAAACCGGGAGGCTTATAAACAACAGAAATTTATTACTCACAGTTCTAGAGGCTAGGAAGTCCTAGATTAAAGTGCTGACAGAATCAGTGTCTGATGAGGTCTTGCTTCCTGGTATATAGACAGCCATTTTTTTTGCTGTGTCTTCACATGGCAGAAGAGGCAGGGAGCCTCTCTGGGTGTCTCTTTTATAAGTGCACTAGTACCTCTTTTGTAGGGGCATTAGTCCCACTCTTAATCCCTTAATCACCTCCTAAAGGCCTTACCTCCCTTGGGCATTGAGGTTTAAAATATGAATTTGAGGGGTGAGGTGGATGTACATTTGCCTATAAGCACTCAATTATATTTTTTATATAGAAAATATTTTTAATTTCAAAATGATCATTTCTGACCTCAGTTTGTTCCTTTTAGTAGATAAAATACTCTGAATCTTTTTAAGGTTGTAAACTAACTTTCTCATTTTTTTGTTGTTGTTAAAAAGAGAGGTTTTTAAACTGACCTGATTTATTCTGACATATATTAATCATCTTGCTTTCCTGAATCTTTGCATAAATCTGGTGATTTCAACACTATTTTCACAAACTCACAAATATAGTACAGTAGTGAGACTTGAGATCAGTTTTTTTCATATTGTGTTTAAACCCTGATGGAGGAAGATGGACAATGTTTAGACTCATCTAAATTGTACTTGGCTAAATTAGAAACCCAGTTGTTTTGGGAAACTATAGAGAAGTTAGTTCCTGGAAAAGCCTCCTTAAAAAGCTCCAGGTCTTTGTCACAGAATCTCACATATGAAAAATTTGTTGTTTCCCCTGCAGTAAACTGACGATGCACCCACTTGTCTACTGGCATGACAGGCCACATTATGTGGCCCTTGTCATTGGCTTCATAGCTCAGTACATGTGTTAGCTGCCTTGGGAAGCCCAGAAGGTAGTGCAATTGATTCAGACTTCTGTAAGATCATGATCTTCTCTCTACCTGGCTGACAGTCCTTTCTTACCTCGAATCATGTTGTTTGACTTGGGGGTGTCAACTCAGTTTCTCTGGATGGTTACTTATTAAATAGTGCCTGATAAGTTTTCCTTTGCATATAATCGGTAGATCAGTCTTTTCTTCTGTGTCCTTTGACTATCACTAATTTTGGATTTAATAATCCTAATAATTATAATATAATAAATATTATTTATACAATTATTTATGTATAACTTATATATAATTCTTCATATATAGTTTATATATAATTATTTATATACTTATATATAATTATTTATATATTATTTATATAAAATTATTTATATATTTTATATATAATTATTTAGATATAATTATTTATATATTTATATATAATTATTTACATATTTCATATATAATTATTTATATATAATTTATATATAATTATTTATATATTTTATATAATTAATTATACATAATTTATATGTAATTTATATATACTTTATATATAATTAATTATAAATTATATGTAATTATTTATATATATTTTATAGATTATATATTTGTATATAAATATATGTAATTTATATATAATTAATTATATGTAATTATTATAATTAATGCCAGCTTTCATACATTGAATTATAGTGCCAAGCACTGTGCGACCAATATTTTGATGACAGATATGCAACTATCCAGATTTTACAGATGAGAAACTCGAGATGCAAAATAGTCCCCCACATTCACACATCTGCTAAATGTGAGAGGATGGTGTTAAATTCAAAGCAGTCTGGGGCTAAAACTCATGCATATATCCACTATGTTATATGTTACAAAGTGTGTGGCATATAGGTAATTTTTCTGACTTATGATAAGAAAGATTTTCCTTATTTTCTACATGCTGTTGTCCATGCTAATGGGAAACTGGATATGTTAAATGAGTTAAACATGTAACTGAAGGGCAAAAGTTTGAATTTAAACTGTACCTCCCCCTTTTTAAGGTTATCTCACAAATATTACTTAGGAAGACTGTCAGAGCTAGATTCTACATCTGCACACTGAATTCCTCGAATACTGACAAAAGCACATCAGACAAGAATTTTATTACATTCTATGCCAGTCTCTGGCAGCCTCAGCCTAGCAGATACTTGCCTGAACATCCCAGAATGATGCTCCAAACCAGATGGCGAATGAGATGAGGTACCAGTTGGGGCCAGCCCCACATCATAGATCAGGAAGTGGATCGAACCCTGGATACCGTTGTAACGACTAAACTAGGACCTCCTGATTAAAATCACATCAGATTGACAAGCCAAGTAAGGGTCAGCCAGTAAAGCCTCCATGCCTCCCTTTGTTCTTGGAATTATCTGTCCTCATAGCTGGACTCAATCTGTGGTGCTTTCCTTGTCTCTGGTCTGCATCCATGGGGGCCCTCTAGTTCTCTCCTTGTTGTGGATATTTGTCACAAATAAATGATGTTGGCCTTTGGTTAAAAGTGTTCTTAGACAAAATATTTGCTGTTAGAGTGAATTTAAGTATATATGTAGAAAGAAAATGCCTTGCCCGATTTTGAGCTGCACATAAACTTATTTTTTTTTTAATTTAATACACCTCCTTTTAAATTATCAGTTCCATTGCACTTTCTGATTGCTATATTTGCATTGCTTGTGATTGGTACAAAGGCTGTGAAGTATAAATTCAAGCTGGACAGCAAGTCTAAGAACATGAACTGGGACTTAGCACAACTGACCAAGTGATCCCCAAGCTCCGTGTCAGAGTCATCTATGAAATGGGCTTCATTTTTGTCTCTACCTCTTTATATACCAATTTGCTATAGAAAGTCAGATTTTGCATTGATGGGGGTGTCTCTCCGCATAAAACTTGCAGAGTAAGTGATACAACCTTCCCTTCAGCACATAGGAGTTTCCTACTTACTTCCCCACTTTCCTGTTCCTCTATCCCGTGGCATCATTCTCTGGAGATAATAATCCTTTGGACTTTGCACACATCCTCAGTTTTTGTTACAGTATTATCCTACATAACAATTTGGAGCATCGTGGAAAGGAAATGGAATCAAAGCTGGGGAGAACATGCTTAAGTGTTAGTGATAAAGTGTATACAAGCTGAGGTTTGGGCATTAACCCTTGTATTAGCCTGTTTTCTGCTGCTGCAACAGAATATCATAGACCGGATAATTTATACAGAAAAAAAAAAGATTTATTCAGCTCATGATTTTGGAGGCTGGAAAGTCCCAAAACATGGTGCCAGCATCTGGCAAGGGTTATGCCATGGTGGAAGTGTGGAAGGTGGAAGTGAACACACAAGACAGAGAATGGTGGCTGAACTTCCTTTTATAAAACCACCAGTCTCATGATAACTGATTCAGTCCAACGATAATGGCATTAATCCATTCATGAAGGGATCTGCCCTCATTACGTAGTCACCTCTTAGTGGCCTCACTTTCTAATAATGCTGCATTGGGGATTAGGTTTTTAACACATGAGCTCTGGGGGATATATCTAAACTATAGCACCCTGGTATTGACTGCCATCTCTGTGACCTTAGGTGAGAAACCTCACCTCTCTGAGCTCTATGATATGCAGAACTGGCATATTGAGAGCAACTACATTAGGTATTACAACAAAGCAAAGTCAGATGAATGCACAGCATGTAGTACATGTCTGACACATTGTAGAATCACTACTGGCCTATCATCCTGTTTCTGCCATTTAGATATCCACAAATCTCAAAAAAACAAAGTATTTTTTGATTTATTTGGTAGGAATCTGGGTCCAAAGATATGTGCAGGTATTAATGGTCTTTATCCCTCTTAGAGTAAATAGTTATATAATTTTCCATAGAATTATTAATATGTTTGATTAAGAATTTGTTACTCAAGGCACTATTGGTACAGTGATATCATATATAGTATGTATACTATGAAACAGCTCTAAAATCTGGGAGCCTCCAAATGCTAAAAAAAGTCTGGATTTTGGTAAGAAGTTTTGCCCAGTATTAACTCTTCACACGATTCTCATGAATGAGAGGCAGAGGATACTGAAAATAAAGAATGGAGTTCAGGGCTAAGTCTAAAGAGGGATACATGAAGAACAGAACTAGCTTTAGTAGATGCTTGACTACACAGTAGTCAGTGTATTGCATGACTTGAAAGGACCTGAGTAGGGAGCCCTTGATGTGTGTGCTCGTGATCGCAGCCATCATTGAAATATAACTGAGATGTGAAGTCATTTGAATTTTATATTTTGAAAACAATCGAGTTTGATTTTTAAAAATTTAACTAGGTCTAGCTAATGATGAAATTCTCTGTCAAATATCTAAAGTTAAACAACAAAAATATTTTTATATTTTTTGTCACCTCTTTTCTGCATCAAAGTTAGTGTTTTTTGCATATTAATCATTTTGTCTTGGTGTTATTTTCTTTAATCTAGGCTTCTGGAAGTTTCTATATCTGTGTATATTTGTAAAATACTCTCAAACATATTACTGAGTTCAGTAATTTTAAGGATTTTTTTTTTTAATTAAAGCTATTGGGTCTGTCTTTTAACTCCCAGGGAGTCATAGAGAAAACAAACAGATTCATGTGAATATTATAACTTGATATGATTATGATTCTCTAAGGACACAAAGGAGGATTTGTTTTTTACTGAGCTGATAGCCAAGGACTGGCCATTTAGGAGGCTACGACTAAACTCTCTTCACAACACCATTTTTCCAGGAATTCTTGAAGAAGAATTTGCTTCTGTTATCTCTGCTCTGGGAGCTAAGTTGATCAAGTTATTTCCTTATAGAACACTCGACAGAGAATGGAAAATTGAAAATAATTATATAAGTAGGAAAGAATCAGGATAGACTAACTGAAGGACTGGAAATAGATATAAAGGGCTTGGACATTTGATGATTAATAAATGTTCTCTGAACATAGAAAGGATCTTTCTCAGGTCCATAGGATGCTATGTTCCCCTGACTACACTCCACAAAGTGCTTATCTCCCATCTTCTTGAACTCCATCAATAGCAGGCAGCTCATCAACTCATAGGCAGCCCGATCCAAGAACAGTCTGACTAATCAGACTTCCCCTAAATTAAGATTGATTAACCATCCCTGTAAGTTTCAGGATTTTATCTTAGTTCTGTTGTTTGACAACATGCATTAGGCCTTGTCCATGTGATTTAGTGTGAAATGTATTTCCCCACACAGGCAGTATAGTATAGTCTTTAAGAACTGTGGCATGAATGGTATACAAACGGGCTCTACCATTTCCTGGCTTTACCACCTGTAGCAATTTACTTAAATGCTCTCGACCTCAACCACAATAACACTGATCTTATGGAACCATGTGAATCCTAAATGAAGCAAGACACGTAAAACCCCTCAATTGCATAATATACTTAAAGTACCTGGAACATAGCAATCAATATCTGGGGGCGCTTCATATTATCACATAATCACACATATTATCGCATAATCTTTCTTCATATCAGTTCCTTCTATAATATGAGAAATCGTCTCACAATTGCAAAAACTGCTGCTTCTCAAGCATTTTGCTTATCCCTTACAAAGAAGCTGCCTATAAGAAATTAGGCTGCTAGTTGCTGGCTGATAATTTGATGATCCCAGTGGGAAGCCTGGAGAACAACAAGGGAAGTTATGTATAAGACAAAGTCAGCATGTTTCAAGACTGTTAAATATTGGCGTCCAGTTCAGGACCTACATTTCTTTAATTTCACATATAAGGATGATGAGGAAGTTTAATTTCCTTAGCTACAAGAACTCTAGACCTGTGGAAAAATATATTAACCATCTACAGATCATTTATCAATCATAACTTGAGAGGGACTGAAAGCAAAATGAAATAAAGATCTTCAACAACCTGCAGGAATTTGTGATGCTGGTTAGAATAGGCTGCTTAAAGGTTGTCGCCATTGCAGAAGAAAGCATCAACTATGTATGGAATTTCAGAGTAGATACCATCCTCCTGTTGCCATCAATATGATAGAAAAATGTCTTTTTGTCATTTGTTACATTTCAAGGATCTCCTGGAGAGAAAATGTCCAAAGTTTCTGGCCAATTAGATAAAAGAAACCAGATTTGGTAAACCAGTGTTGCAAAAAATTTATACCAATCGTATGTGCCACTGGTCCAGCAATTATTAGGTTACAAAGTCCGTTATTGGTTGGATATAATTTCTTCTATCTGTTCCTAAACACATCTTCATAGCCAGAGTTGTGAGATTGGGTGGATATGGGGGTAGGGAGGGAGAAGAGTCCTGTGACTGCAATTATAGAACTGAATCTTCACAATTGGTGAAATAAAAAATTTGTGTTATACAATCAGATTCCCCTCTAGTGAGCTATTTACCTTTAACCTGAATCTCACTTGTATTTATTAATTATATCCTTTATAACATTTCTGGAAGATATTTTATTACTGATTTAGAGGTGAGGAAATTGAGTTCATTCACAGAGTTTAAGTGATCTGCTGAAAAGTAGCATTAGCTAGGATAGATCTGGATTTCACATTCAAATATTCTTACTCTTATTGCTTAACTTTAAAAGTTGGGTTTTCCTTTCATTATTATGTATTTGCACTTGTGTTAAAACCCTAGATTTTGTGGGTCTTGTGTGAGCATTATTAATAGGTATGTTTATATATGCTCCTCTGACTTTACAAAGAACATCACTTCTCTACTTCTATTGCTTCCTCTTCTTTTTGTTCTAGGTATCAAATAACAGAGGTGTATTTTAGATACTCAATCATTATGCCAAGGTATCATATACTAAATCATTTGGATGGTTTTTTCCCACAGTTCCTGGCAGGGAGCTTCTAGACCTTGGGAATTTCCAGAGTGACAGGAAAGTCTTTGTTATTCATGGTGGGCCAGTTGGGTGACAGGTGAGTTTATGCTAAGAAGATGGTTTGGATTGGACTTAGTTGTGCTAGAAAGACCAACCATGTGATTAGAGGACTGGGGCTTTGTGACACTTGAAATTAACCCAAATTCCATGGAGGGGAGGAGGGCTGGTGATAAGAGTTCAACCTCAAGGCTAGTGATTCAATCCATCATGTCTACATAATGAACTCCCAATAAAAGCTCCGACACTAAGCTCAGGCAAGGTTCCTGGTTGGTAATACACATGAATGTGCCAGGAGGATGATGCATCCTGGCTCCATGAAGGGTGGACACAGAAGCTTTTCATTGAGGGGCTTCCCATAACTTGCCCTCTGCATCGCTTTTTTTTTGGCTAGCTTGATTTGTATCCTTTGTTGCTATAATAAAATTGTGATTTTAAGCACAGTTCTTTTCTGAGTGTATTAAAGCAAATCGTTGAAGCAGAGCAGGTAGCAGGAACCCCCAAATTTGTAGCAAGTTGTTCAAAAGTGTGGGTGGCCTAGGAGTCCCCAAGTTTGCAGCTGGTGTACGAAGTGAGGACAGTCTTATGGAGGACTGCTTAACTTGTGAAGTCTGGCTTAACTCTGGGTAGTTAGCCTCATAATTGCATTGCATAAGGTAACTGATTTTTCACTTTCCTCATTTTGAGCCATGATTTTGTGATGGTTTTGAGAATACCCAGTATTTAGACATAACCACTAAATAGAAAATATAGCACAGGCAAAACATGGCAGTTAGTATGGAAGGGCTGCCCACTCAGCTCAAAATCACTGAGCAGCTTGTTGGGGTTGTAACAGCTGTAGCTGCTTTTAAACACATTTGTCAGAAGAAGAAGAGAGAAGCCATGAAATTGTCACAAAAAGAGTTGGCTTAAATAGGAACTATCACTACAAACTCTTCTTCCATTGGAGCAAGAGTATGATGCAGCCTGAATCATAATCTAGATTTCACAGGGAAAAAACAACTATAAAAAAGGAATTGAAGACCTCATCATCATGAGGAAGTTATAGGATCTTGATGATCCCAGGCTTTTTTGTGTTGCTGTGTAATAAATTATGTAAGACAATTCCATCCTACAAAACTTGTATGTGTTTCAGAGAAGCCCTGCTATGGGTTTTTAGATACCAGGCATGAAAAACATTTCTCGTTGTTTACTTTGCTTATGTGTTTTCTCTTCTAAAAAGTAAATAATACTCATTTTATAAAACAATATGTAAAGCTTTCTTGAATTAAAAGCCTCTGTAATTGAAATTAGTGGAAAGGGGCATATGTATGTAGGGAAAAGTTATTCCCTAATAATAGAGACATCATACAACTTGACACTGATGATAGACGGAGAGAGGCACAGTTACAGTAGTGATATTATATTTTGGTCATTCAGCATTTTCTTCTACACTAGGTAAGATTTTGGTTGGTTTTGTATTCAGGTGAAAGCAGCACACCTAATAGAACGATATTCCCATTGGCAAACCCTAGAGAATGATGTCCAATACATGGAAGCAGGGCCCTCCGAGCCACCAGAACTTGAAGCAGAGAGCAAGCCTGCCCACCGCCCACTGATTTCAGCCAAGATCAGCTGGTACCCAGCTGACCCAAAGATGCTTGAGGTGATTGTTCTCAGTCTGTGTTTTGAGAGAGTCTATTGCACAACAATTGCTGATTGATATAGATCCTGAACACTTAAAAACAGGTTGTTGATTTTAGATTCACTTAACATGTCTGAAATATAAATTTGTATGCCATCCATTAGTGATTTATTTGTTTAATCTCAATTACTAAAGACATATCATGGGTCTAAGAGGTAATCGATGATCAATTATATACTATTCATAAAATAACAAAAATGATAACTCTTTATATTTTATTAAAACTGGTCAAAGATACATAGAAAAATATGTAGTTGTAAGTGCTCTTAATAGTAACCAAGAAAGATAGAACATGTGTTTGTATTTATATATTTATATGTATAAAAGAGCATAATAAGATAAGAAGGATTTATATTAAACTTTAATAGGACTTAATGCTATGGAGAGGGGTTAGTTCGAAATGTGGTTGGTGAACATGTGGTAGGAAATTTTCATCATGTACTGTGCATAATTTGGTAATGCTCAAACTATATCCAAATATATAATCTTGCACAGTTTGAAAAGAGAAGTCAAATTGGAAGGATACCATCCAAAATGTTAGGGTTGGTTAGGTCTACGTTTCATAACCATAGCTGTATTTCTTGTTATTATGTGTCTTAATCTGGGTTCTCCTGAAGTGCAGGCTAAGAAAAAGGACTTGCAATCAGGTAGCTTATTTAAGAGGTGAAATCAGGAGACAGAGCAAGGGGAGAATGAGATGGAAATGGCAGACAAGCCTATAGTGTTGTTGCTGTGGCCAACAGGTGCTCTATTCCACTAGAAACTGAAAAGTATTCAGACTGTCTTCCAGAAAGACTGGAGATTGGAACATTTATCTGCTGCCTCCCATCTTTCCTTGGTTGATGGTTGACTGCAGGGACATTAACTTGCCTCTGCTTCCAGGCCATGGTTACACAAGGGCTGAGTTGATTCCTGAAACAGAAGTTCTGGGGCCGAAATAAAAAATATACATCAGGGATGCTGGAAGGATAATGCTGACAACAGAAGGTGAGTCTGAGCTTAAGTGGAACTGTCATTTGTAGCTATGACTGCAGTCAGTGATGGTTCAAGAGGATGTGATGCAGTATTCTATCATATTATTATTTTTGTTTTATATTTCCAAGTTTTTCTTAATGAATATTAATTCTTCATAAGAGGAAGTAAAGTTTATTCTAAAAGCATCTTGGTAAAATACATTTTCCCCTCAGTTACAGAAAGAAAGGATTATCAGAAGCATTTGTAATACTTATAGTCACATTATTCAATTAAATATCTTAATGCAAACTTCAGAACTGCCTCAGATATACACAAATTTCACAAATTGATGGCAGTATTATTAATTGAATACACTGTCAAAAAATGTAGGCTTACAAAGATACAATGTCTAACATTGGATCATTTAGAAAACCATTACAAAATACAAATGCTAAATCTATAGTCTTAAAAAATAAGCAAAAATAGATCTGTTGTTTGTATTTGATTATTTTAGTCAATGCTCCTTCACTGGCTAGAACTATTTTTAATTTTTTCTGTATAGTAACTTCAAAGGCGAATGACCAACCCAGCAACATATATTGTACCTGATCTTAAGGGAGAGCTGCCAGATTCAGTATCTCTTCATGACCTCAGTACCGAACCAATCTCTTAGCTTGGACTCCTTTCAGTTTTCTAAGCCTCCGACAACCATTCTTGATTTGCATTTAAAAAAATTTCTTTCTGAAATAATCATGTATTTATTCATTTATTCAACCAAGAGATGTCTATTAAATACTTGCCATGTTTTGGGTATTATGCTAAGAGTTGGGGTTAAGTGGTGACCATTATCTTCACAAACCTATAAGCTAGTAAACAAATTTATAAAGTGCCTTCTACATTTGACACTAAGCACTGTTTATCTAGCTGCCACCTGGGCTCTTATTGACGAAGATTTTTTTTCCTTCTTCCGCATGACTTAGTTAACTCAGGTTGCATTGAGGAAATAACCCTCCCTATTTGAGAGAGTTTTATCCCTGGAATCTTGTATTCACTAGCTGTTGCACTCACAGCTATACATTTACCTAAATAACTCAGAAATATTTACTCTAACAATGAATCATCTTCTTTTGCATAAAATGGAGAATGATAAACAATATTTTAAATTCTAGCCAAGAGCTTGTTTCAGGAACATGCCATGTTAATTTTCTCCATGTTTATATAGGCTCCACTCTTTAATTTACTAACCAATGTTGCTTCAAATGCTAGATATGAGCAATGCACTTACATCAAAACCTATTAACTGAGAAGAATCATGCCAGGGTCCTCTTTGCCATATCTCTTAGGAAATGCCTTTCCTCATCTAGGCTGGTCTTAATGGGGCGGGGGGAACATTCTCTTCAGATCCCAACTTGTATTTCTAAATACGTGCTTTAATTTATATCTAATATCTTTCCAATAACAGAATTTACCCTGGCTGTTCATATTTGAAACCATAGTTCCCCTCTTAAGATCCTCCAGGGTTGTTTATTTCGTGCCCTGTAACCTCCTTAAATGTTACTCTATCAGGGAAATTAAGATGAATCTCTTGGTTTCTGCTGTTTGCCTTACCTTTTCCTAAACCAGCTGAAACAGAAACGAATTGTCTTTAGTGGTTCAGAAACAGGTAAATCTCTGTGTTTGAAACAAAATCTTAACTGCAATAAAGAGTTTCGCCTAAAATGCTGAAAAAATTAATATTTTTCACAAAATAAACCAGCAAGGTATCAGATTTACCTTACATTCTAATTATTTGTTTAAGAAACATACACACAAGCTTCAATACATTTTTTTTTTTTTTTTTTTTTTTTGAGACGGAGTCTCGCTCTGTCGCCCAGGCTGGAGTGCGGTGGCGCGATCTCGGCTCACTGCAAGCTCCACCTCCCGGGTTCACGCCATTCTCCCGCCTCAGCCTCCGAGTAGCTGGGACTACAGGCGCCCGCCACCACGCCCGGCTAGTTTTTTGTATTTTTAGTAGAGACGGGGTTTCACCATGTTAGCCAGGATGGGCTTCAATACATTTTAATAGCTGCTGAATTCTGTTTTTCTCGCTTATATATGCTAAATATCTGACATGCAACTGGAATAATATCTTTATTCCCTTAGCTCATTAAGAAAAAGAATATTGTAAAGGAATTTATAAAGAAAATAAAATAGCACTAAGAATTACCCAAACTGTATAATTTACTGTTTGAAGCCTTATTTTTGACTATAAACTCCCTTGTTTGTCAGGTCTTCTTTTAACATTTAATTTTCCCAGCATTCACTCAGCCAGTGTTTAAGCAAACATTTAAATATCTACTGCTCTGAGTCATTGATTTAGGCACTACTTTGAAAGGCATGATCCCTACCATCTAGGAGCTTAGAAAACAGAAGCAAGATGGTTTACAAATCAGAAATTGAAATACAATATAATAAGGATGATATGCTATCTGTCATTTATTTACACATTTATTCATATTCATTCATTATTTGGTTTTTATTTGATATTTTGGAATTTATGTATCATATGTTGGAAAGTCTTTACAATCAATGACATTTACGTATATTGGCCAGTCTTTACATATGTTTACAAGTCTTTATAATCAATGAAAAAAAAAAGATATTTGGGAGGCTGAGGCAGGCAGATCACCTGAGGTCAGGAGTTCAAGACCAGCCTGACCAACATGGAGAAACCCTGTCTCTACTAAAAATACAAAATTAGCTGGGCATGGTGGCGCATGCCTGTAATCCCAGCTATTCGGGAGGCTGAAGCAGGAGAGTCGCTTCAACCTGGGAGGCAGAGGTTGCGGTGAGTTGAGATTGTGACATTGCACTCCAGCCTGGGAAACAAGAGCAAAAAAAAAAAAAAAAAAAGAAAAGAAGTAACTAACTGTCATAAGAAAAGATAGGCACAAAAAGAAATGTGATGTATGATGTATGAAATATTATAATAGAGATGTGCACAAGGCATTATGGGAGTAAAAAGAAAGGGATACTTATTTTTCTATGGGAAAGAATAAAAAACTTTTTTCTCAGTAATGCCTGAGGAAAGGGAAAGGAAAATAACTTTCAAGAAATGGAGTGCAGCATGAGTAATATCAAAGGCACAGAGAAACAATAAATGTGAGAGGAATTATAAACATATCAGTTTTTCTAGAATGTTATATGTACAGGAGGGAGGGGCCAATGAGGCCAGAGCTGTAGAGGGCCTGGCTTCTGGAGGGGAGATAGGACACTCTGGAGATCTAACCATTAAATCCATAAAAATGAGGAACTATTGAAAGTTCTTAAGAAGGGAAGTGATGTCAACACATTGTTCTTCTAGAAAAGCTACTTTAGCAGCTATAGAAGGGAGGGAGGAAGAGCTACTCAGGGGCCCTTGCAGAAGCATAGTTATAATGAGAAGTTAAACCAAGCTCCAGGGCAATGAGAGATGGGTTAGTTGGAAAACTATTTAGGAGATCATCTTGTTCATCAGTTGGAGGGGACAAGTTACTGAATCTAAAGAGTTAAGGCTGGATAAATGATGGTGCTGCCAATGTAGATGGAGGCTAAATGAAGAAGGGTCAGTTGAAGGTGAAATATTTCAGTCTGGATAGGTTCTGAATTTGAGGTCTCCCTTTCAGCAGGCAGTGCACTATATGAGCTGGTTGTGTTCACATATGCTTACAAGACAAATAGTCATGCAGTCACCACCGATGTAACTTAAATGATTGGTGAAATACTGAAATCCTTTTCTGCTGATTTTCAGCTGTATTCTTCTCCACAGCTCTTCCTCCATATCCCTTCCACAGAAACAAGGTCAGACAGAAGCATGAAACCTGGCAGAAATGTGTGATTGTCTTTAGAGTTTCTGCTTGCATACGAGGTGAGGCTGCATCTACCCACATTCCACTGGCCGAGGCAATCTTTCACATGTGTGTATGAATGTAAACAGCAGTGATAATCAAAACATGTAACATCTGGTCTGGCATGGACACTGACCAGTCAGAACAGATGTACTGGAGTGGGGTCTAGTGAGGTGATGTCCAGTAGAAAACAGACAATGCATGAGAAAGAAAATGATAAGAAAAAAGATAGTAAGTTAGTTTTGGTTATATATGAAATATACAAGATCTATAAAAATGAACTGTTGGCTAGGTATATCATCCTGACCTCTACGGAGAGTTATTGGTGGAGAAAAAATGGACATTGTATAATTGTCAGGATGTAGATCACCAAGACACAGAATACAGACACATAGGGAAAAGACTGATGTATTTGTATAAATAAAAGTATATAAGTTATGAATATCAATAATTTAACAACCTTGTAATAAAAACACACAATATTTGCAAAATGCACTATATACGGCTGCCATTTTATTATTTTAATATCTTAAGAACACATAACCTAGTAAAACACCATCAAGCCAATAGAACATAACAGGTAAATCTCAGTCATGTATAAGCCTGTAGAATGATTGCAACTTTCACTCATAATTACATTAATATGACTTTTTAAATATTTTAAAAATCAAATCAAATATAAAAATGTTTCAAAACTTTTTAAAATTTTTTAAGCTGCTGTTGGAAGTGTTGAAAGTGTTTGTTGGCTTACCTCTCTAAAAACCAATTGGTGTTTGTATCTGTCAAGTTGTTAGTGAAAAGACTCTGAACAGAATATGCTGTAATTTTTGAAGATGAAAAGTACACAAATATAGATGCTTACAAGCACATGCACATTTTTGACAGAATATTCAAGGAACTTTCTGTTGAGATTGTCTCTGAAAGACAGACTTGCAGTACTAGTGAAGATAACAGCATTCTTTTACACCGGCATAAACATTGTGGTATTTAATGTTTTTATAATTTGCTTTGCTATTTTTTACCATTTAAAGAAAAAGAAAACTACGTTACATGTCCTAAAGCATGCACACATTTAGTAAAAAGTTTTTCTTGTGAGTATTTATACATGGAAAATAGTTATACAGATTAATGAAAAAGTTCAGAAATGTGTATAAGTCATTAAGCAATTTTCAAAACAACATTTTTAGTTGTTTGTAGGCAAATTACTCAAACCTAGAAGAACTTAACCTCTTTAGGGTTTGAAATTTTAAAGGAAACAAACAGTTTATAACAAAACTTTTGGATTTTAAGTCATATCTACACTTTAAAAACTAAAAAATGAAATTCTTTGTACCTCTATGTTCATTCAGTCTACACTGTCCCCAAACCAACATCAGCTCTGGTGATTCCATGCTTCTCTGTCCATAGACCAAAATGGGATTATGTGTAAAGCAAAATAGAAGTTTAATCTCCCTGGATTGTCTGCCAAACAACTCAAATATTTATTTGTCCCTTCTGAAATATATTTGCATAATAAAATGTTCGTATTTTTTCAAGACTAATGCTTTTGTGTGTGAAATTTGGGAAAAGGCAACCATTATATCAGTTGTGAGGCTGCATGTCAATATTGAATCAGGACAGGAAAAATGTGGCCATGTTTACCTTATGTCAGGGATTTGTAGGGAGACAATCTGATAAAGACTTGGATTTGGGTTTTTGGTCTTTGCTGACTGGAGCAATAAGGGGAAATTCAAATGTATCTCATACTTCACAATTTACTCTTCAAAATTCAATAGAGCATAAATTCAGCATAAAATGTCCTTTGTCTAGAAGGTATGCTTCTGCTTTATATTAGACATCCTTGTTTCACCAGATAGGTTGTGCTTTGAAAAGTATGTTTCAAAATCCCTCCAGTGCCCACGATTCTGTGCTCTAACACTAACTCACTGCAGATTGCCTCAGCCTCCGCAGATGACTGTCAGAAACAAGACTAGAATTACATTATTTTACCATACACTGTATGAGACAAAGCCCAGGAACATCTGAATGGGTAAATTATTTCAAACAAAATTATTTCAAACAAAATTAAGAGATGGTACTGACAACATTTTAACAAGCAAAATAATGAACTTTTAGGGTTTTAACACCCTTCTGCTTAAAGGCAAATATGATTATTTTGCTGTTATATGTACATTTTTTCTTATTCAAGGCAAATTCCCTCAGTCTTCTTTTTTAATGCCACACATGACTCTGTTTTCTATAATTTTGCACTTGTATGTTAATCTGGAAAATATATATAAATCTTTAGATCATTTTAATTTTATTTCTCAGAAAATTTAACTTTATACTTACAGAGGCATCTGTTTTGAAATGAGTGCCTAAATATAATAAAAAGTTATATCTATTATATTTGTTTTCCAAATAATTAATCTCAATTTTCAGAAGAAGAAATTGAAGGAGCAGAGAACCTTGCCTAAAGATGCAAAACTATACAGAGGCAGAAATAAATATCACCTTTGAGTTGCCTGAATGGAAAGCCCACTCTGTTTTCACTGCCCTGCAATTCTCAAAATAGAACTCATAGAAATACAAAACACAATGGTGGTTAAAGAGGCTGAGGGTGGGAAGAATGGGACGATGATGGGCAAAGGGTACCAAATCTCAATTAGACAGGTGGAATATATTTTTTTTAGTTCTATTTTACAATGTAGTAGATATAGTTAATAATAGAGCATTGTATATTTTAAAATTGCTGAGAGAGTAAATTTCAAATGTTCTCACCACAAAAATGTTAAATAGTTTGATTTAATTATTATACATTATATTCATAAATCATAATATCACTATGTATCCCATAATTTTATACAATTACAAATTGTCAATTTACATCAAAAATAAATAAAAAATCGAACTGAATTTTTATGTCCCACTACCTTTAAAAGAAAGCTTCAAAACTTTGAGCAAGTACATTTATTACTTTTTAAAGATGCCGTGTAAGTGTTCCCAAAACAGTTTCATTGGATTCACTGTATGCTACAATGAAATCCTAGAAATTAGTGTCTGTGATAATTGTGAAATATGTATTTGGTCTTCATTCAGTCTCTTGGAATACAATTCCAAAAATCTTTGGACTTCAGAGTAATTTTTTGATATGCTAAATGAGTTGACCGGCAGCTGGCAGCCCCTTGGTAGCTTCAGGATGGCGGCTGGTCACCAGAAAGACCAAGGCATGACGAGATAGTTGGGACTTTCAACTCCACCTCCCAATCTCAGGGGAGGGGAGAAGGATGAGGGATTAGGTTAATCACTATGACCAATGATTTCATTAATCGTGCCTAAGTAATGAAGAGTCCATAAACACCCAAAAGGACAGGGTTCAGAGAGCTTCTAGATAGCCAAATAGGCGAAGGTTCCTGAAAAGTGGCATGGCCTTGGAAAGCATGGAAGCTCTGGGCCCCTTCCTATGTGCCTTGCCTTATGCATCTCTTCATATGTATCCTTTGTAATTCTTTACAATAAACTCATAAGTGTAAACAAATGTTTCCTCGTGTTCTGTGAGCTCCTCTAACAAATTAATTAAATCCAAGGAGGGGGTCATGGGAACTCCTATTTATTGGCAGTTGGACAGAAGTACAGGTAAAACATTGAGGCTTGTGTTTGGCATTGGAAGTGGGGAGCAGTGTTGTGGGAATGAGCTTTCAACTTCTGTGGTCTGACACTATCTCCAAATAGATAAGAGTTGGAGTTGAATTAGAGGACACCCAGCTGCACAATTGGTTGGTTGGTTATGGGGTTAAATCCTCACACTTCCTAATGACCAGAGGTCACAGAAATCTTCTATGTTGATTGTTGTTGAGTGAGAGAATGGAAAAAGCACTTTGGTTTGGTTTTCCCTACAAAAACAGAGTGACCAATAAAAGTTTAACAGATCCCCACCCTCTACCTGCCTTAAGACGACACAGTGCAGCTGGGCTTGTTTACTCAGTGCCCCCATTTTGAACACCATTGTAGCTACAAAGCTACATTCATGGGTGCAAGCTGTGGCTATGAAATTGAAACAAGCTAAATGACCTAAAAGGAACGATTCCCCTTTCCTTAAAGCGCAGTTCCTTAAAAACACTAGTATTGACTGAAATTAATCTATTTTCCTAGCCCGTTGCTATCAGGTTGCCAAGAAACTTGGTTTGATTTTTTTTTTGCCTGAAAAAAAAAAAGAACAAGAAAACTGAAGCTATTGTTCTCATATGAAACTTTAACCTTGGTGCCGGCCCCAGAAAAATATCTCCTTATTTATTCTTTCTAACACTGAGCTCTCAGAGCTGTTCCATCTTGGGTGCCGTACAGTTGAAAAGTCAGCCTTATGCAGCAGGCAGAGAAATGTTTATGATGAACTAACTATGTGATTAGAAAGTCTTGGTATACATGTACATGACATAAAAGATGAGCTCAGTTCAGCTGTACAATGGTGTTCTGATCACCTCCTGTTCACTGTAATGGTGAAGGAGGAGTTGCATGCCCTCAATAATATAATATGGCCAAACATATGATACCAGACCCTGGACAGATGAGACTGGCAGCAGTTTTTTGGTCACATATACTTACAGCTCAGTGGAGGAGCACACTGCATGCCATACAGGGTACATGCAGGTTATGCTCAGGAGTAGCATGAACCAGAAGGGGCTGTAGGAAGCAGGCTCTGCAGTAGCAAAGGGTGGGATGCCCTTTGGTTCCCATGGGAGGACGTGATTGGCGTCTTTGAATACCATGGCGGGTGGAAGAAACCTATCAGGTTGCTGAGGAACAATTGAGGACCATATAGAGTGCAGCTGCCCCAGCTGATAAAGGAACTAACTGAGCAGGAAGCCTTTCCCACTAGGGGTTGGGGCATACCGAGTGAGAGGTGGGAAAACACACAAGCTCTTGGGTCCCTGTATGGTTCAAACATGTTAAGGCAGCAGTTAAAATTTTAAGTCTCACAATACAAATGGCCATAGTAGCTTCCTACTATACAGAGCTGTGAGTAAAATAAATGAAATAAATAGGTAAAAAATACTTAGTAAAATTAAATGTGTTTCAAAAATCCCAGTTTATTCATATGAACCTTATTGTTAATAGAAAAACTTTTACTTCTTAGATTATATTTATGGTACCTCATCTATATAATGCTAAAATAATATGGGTATAGACTATACTTTGAATCTTATTTTTTGGGGAGTGTTTATGTATAGTGACTGTTCTTTACTGGGTTACATTGAAAATGGGTTGTATGGGTTATTCACATAGTATTATAGAAAGAGAAATGCACCAAGGAAGTCAAGATAGTGATTGTCTACAGTGTTCAAGAGTCCCCACCCTTAGGTTCAATAACTGACTAGAAGGACTCACAGAACTTAGAAAAGGCATTCTGCTCGTGGTACCAATGTATTACCCTGAAAGGACACAGACTAAAGTCAGCTAAGGGAAGGGCTGTGTCCAGGAGTCACCAGGTATAAGCTTCCACTTGTCCTCTTCCCGTGGAGTCCTGTGGATGGCCCCTATTGCTCGCAGCAACAACATGTGGAAATATGCATGAAGTATTGCCAATGAGAGATGCTCACCCCAGCTTTGGTGTCCAGAATTGTTGCTGGAGCTTGATCATTTACATATAGGTACCGCCCATGTAACCGAGCTTAGCTGCCAGCCCATCCAGTGGTTGAACTGGTATATGTCCCAAACCCAACATTCCCTACTTAAATTGCATTATTAGCATTGACTCTATGCATGTCCCAAAGTCCACAAAGAAACAAACACACCTTCATTGGACAAATGATATTCCAAGGGATTTGCAGTTAGTTCCCGGGAGCCAAGGCAAAGGCCATACCTCTTTCTATACAAGGTTAATCCTTTACTGCACATTGGAATTCTTTTTCTAACACCAATTCACCATCTTTGATAACATTGGGCTTGAACTTCCTCATCTATAAAATACGAGAGTTGAACTAGGTCAGTGGTTTCATTAAGAGTGTTGTTTAGGATTGACTGAGGCATTATTGAGGGTGGAAAGATAAGAGGCTACTCTGAATCTGTCTCAAATAAATAAATTCAAAGCAATGTGTAGTACACTGTTACTTTTTTCCTTAATAGGAAGAAAGTGTTCTGGTAAAGCCAGGGATTCCCTGGAAATACATGGTTTGTAGTGTTCCTTTCAATTCTAGTGTCAGCAGATAGCATGGTTTTAAGAAAATACAAACAATTGTCAGATGATTATTTTAAAGTAATGTTATGAAGATACAAATACTTTTCAGTTTAAAGCTATCATAGCCACTTCTAGTTTCCTCTAGAGTTGCATAAGAGTGTTTATTATTATAATATAATGTTCTTTGATTAGTGGTAGCTTATTTACCATAAACTTATTTTAGCTGTCTATAGATATTATCTTGAACCCTGTTATGTAAGTGCTATTTTTCCATTTTTCACATGAGTATTTGGTTTTTAAGTACATAAGAGTGCTTTGGAGTCAAAGTACACTAATCACATATAAGTATTGAATGCTTCTGAAAGAAAATTATTACATCATAGTTAATTATTAGAAAATATCAAGGCTGGGCGCAATGGCTCACACCTGTAATCCCAGCACTTTGGCAGGCCTAGGCAGGTGGATCACCTGAGGTCAGGAGTTCAAGACCAACCTGGCCAGAATGGCGAAACCCCGTCTCTACTGAAAACACAAAAATTAGCCAGGCATGGTGGCAGGCAGCTGTAATCCCAGCTACTAGGGAGGCTGAGGCAGGAGAATCACTTGAACTCAGGAAGCGAAGGTTGCAGTGAGCCAAGATCGTACCACTGCACTCCAGCCTGGGTGACAGAGTGAGACTCCAGGTCCAAAAAAAAAAAAAGGAAAAGAAAAACAAAGAAAATATCAAATGAATTTTAAGTGGATACTATCTATCTGAACCCCATTCACCTAACTACTTCAGTGTGGGAGTTGGGGCTAGACCCTTTGTCTATTAGCTCTTTAGTTGTTTGTATTTAATTAAGATAACAGAATTCTTCAGACAACAGAGAAGATGTTTTATTTGGAAGTTGAGTAGATTTTAATTGATTTTTCCTCATCAAAATAAAAAGCCATGATACAAAAATTAAACCAATCACCATTTCCTTGATCCAAAATTTGAAAGACATCTTGGGTATGCCTAGAGTAGAAGTTAGTTGACTTGGGTGTTAGTTCCAGCTCTACAGCTCATGAATTTGGTGACTTTGTACCGAATAACCCCTTTGCTCATCAGTTTTTCATGTTTCTAATGAGGGGATTAAGATGAGACCCCTGGTTTGTGCAGTGCTTGAGGTTGATTGCCTTGTCTTTTACGGTCAAGCTAAGTGTTAGACATTTGCAACCACAAAATCCAGGATATATTTTCCACTTATTTTGCGAGAAATCATTTCACTGCATCTTAAACACTTGTCAGTGATTGCTTCACAGAGGGCAGCCGAGGAGATTCAAGGTTTGTTAGAACTCTACTTGTACAGTTCAGTATATTTTATTCAGTTTCCAAGTTTCTTTGCTTAAGTCATAAAAATGTATGTTGCTGTATAAAAGTCTCAGCATTTGTTTTCTAATTCATTTGACCTTTTAAGAACAACAAGTACACTCCCAGTTTTACCACTTCTATCAAATAACCAGCTACAAAGGGCATGCATTTGCTACTGCTGTCAATGATGATTGAGAAACTATGATACATGAGCTGGTTCCAAGGCTATGCAGTGTTACTGTGTATATAATGTAGGCTATGACATTTCATGCCATGTTCACTTTGTGTCAGTCCTATTTTGTTCCTTAGCAGGCAGGCTGGAAGCATGGGGGTGAGAACAGGCAATGTCTGTGGGGTAACCTGATCAAGTGGTGGTCCTAGAGAAATATATGTACACTGTGTCATCACAAAATGTGTCATCTCACTGTAATGAGATAATATTCTTTGCAACACTCACCCTGAGCTGTTTGTTCATCTTATTTATAAGCAGTTTTGACTGTACATATGGATTGAATCACTAAATTTGAATCTAGAAAGTATATCACCCATTCCATCCCCTCTGCAATAATACAATTTAAGACAGATGAATGTAAAAGTGTATCACCCATTCCATCCCCTCTGCAATAAATACAATTTAAGACAGATGAATGTGGGAAAAAAAAAGAAAACAAAACAAAACAACAGCAGGCTTAACTGAGAATGCTTCTTTGAAGCATTTTGAAAACAAAATACTTTTTGTTTGAAAACAAAATACAGTAATCCCCTCCTTTCCCTGGGGAAAATATGTCCCAAGACCCCTAGTGGATGCTTGCAACCATAAATAATACTGAATCCTAAACCCTGTATACACTATGTTTTTTTCTATATATACATACCTATGACAAAGTTTAATTAATAAACTGGCTCAGTAAGAGACAACAACAACTAATAATAAAATAGAGCCACTATAACAATATATTGTTCACAATTTCATGGATAGAAGACTAATTATTACCATAGAGCTTAGTGACCTTAGCATATGATCTTGTATTCTTTCCTTATTAAGTCAAGAACTTTCACCTTTCAACTTAAAGGAAATACATTATAGCTTATTTTTTGGCACAGCTGAGCTGCCAGCATCACTACTATTGTACTTTGGGGCCATTATTAAGTAAAATAAGAGTTACTTGACCACAAGTATTGGGCTATCTGAACAGTCATTCTGGTAACCAAAAGGGCTAGTAAGTGACAAAGGGCAGGTGGTGTAGACAGCATGAAGTCACTGGACTAATAGTGGCTCTACAAAGTAGACAGCGTGTGATTTTGTCACAATACTGAGGATGGTGTGCAACTTATGAATTGTTTATTTCAGGAACTTTCCATTTAATTAATTTCTACTTAATATTTTCAGACAGTAGTTGACCATGGGTAAGTGAAACTACAGACAGCAAAGCCCGGATAAGGATGGACTGCTGTCGAGTCATTCTGAAAACATTAACTAATAAACAATAAAATCACGATTCTGTGTGAAAAGCTGAAATTGGAAACCAATATTTTAATTTTCAAGTTATACCACATTAGCGGAAGTTCTGTATGTTCTTCTCACTGTATTATAAAAGCTTAGATTTAAGCTAGAATCACCACAGTAATTAAAATGCATGGTACATTTCGGGTTCATTTTGAATGAGTGAGATTTTCAACTAACCTGAAGCAAAACAAATCAATTAGGAAGCCATCTGGGCAAATTAAATCTCAGGAAATAGAAAATAAACATGTGAACCCCTAACACTGCCACGGCTTCTGGTGGTTCTCAGAACGATCTACTGTCAGAGTTAGGTGATCTTTTACACAGATGAGTACTATTCAAGCCTGGATGAGTCTTATAATTCACCTGTACAAATTAGCATAAATACTAATGCCTGAACCCCTCCACAGATATTTTGATTTAATTGATCTGTCATGGGGTCCAGGCACTGATATATTTAAAGTTCTTCAGGTGGTTTTATAAATTTCCATTTTCCCCATTACGTAATAAGTAACAAATTACATCTTCCACTTCCCTTGAAAGTGGAAATTATGTTTACCAGTTTATTTACATGTTGTAGAATACATTGATAAAATAACATGAAATATTTTCTTAATGTCTGTCTATTATCAAAATGTTAACATTCTCAAATATCCTCATGTGCTAATAATGGGTGCATTCTTCTTTGGATTTTTCTCCTTAAGAATCTTATCTCAAAATCTACAAAATCAGAGAGAGGCATAAAAGAATTTTCACCAGTTAGATGCTTTTAGTGCTATGTTATAAAGTGATTAAATTTTTATAGTAAGATTTGGGGTTTAGGACTTGAGCAGGACCTACTCTAATGAGCAGAAAGTGGGGGTTCAGTGCCTGATAGTGGATCTAGGGTTGATAAAACATGGCAGGGAGTAATTAGGGACAGTAAATAAATTAGTGAATGGTTAAATGAATATTGGGCCTGAGATTTGATCAGAGGGGAAAACTCTAGCTTATGAAAGTTTATATGTAGGATGTTTTTGGTGAGGACGAGGCTGGGATAGAGTTATGCTTCCACGGAGGTGTGGACTGATGGAATTGAAGACTTTTGTTGAGAAGACCCAGGAACTATGAGATTGACAGTTAGCAGGGACATCCCCTTAATAACGTGTGTCGCTTGGAAAGATAGCAGAAATCAAATGGGCTGGAAGGTAAGGGTGGGAGGCAGGTGCTGAAGTCCTTGAGGGACGTGAAGTAGTGTCCCAGTTGGTAGAACAGGGATGTATAGAGAGAGTCATGAGGAACATGGCACGGGCTTTCAAAAGAGACACCATTGAGCCATGGCCCAAAGAGCCACATTGCAGAGACAGAGAGAGAGAAGGATGCTTAAGTATCATGATGTAGTACATATGAAAACAATCTGTAAACAAAAACACAAAGCAAGGGTATTCTATAGACACTTGCTAAGGAGCTCATATTTGAGCTCATGTGAGCAAAATAAGTTTATTTCTTTGTACACTGATACCAATGATTCTTTAAATAAGAGTGACAGATAGTAAACTATTTTAATTAGGGAACTTAGATAAATTTTATTTAGAAAACAATGTACTTTTCCCTGATGTATGGAATGGACAGGGAAAATCCACCTTTAAAGTGAACATGGAGTGACATTTCTCATAATCTAGAAGTAGGAGTCTACTGATATGTTCCAAGCGTGAGGCTGCAAGCCTTGAATGAATCATGTGATGGTGTGCTGGGAAGAAAAAACAAGGAATGTGAGAGAGATATTGTTTGAATGGCCAAGAACAGGGCTGGCTACATTTCATTCCTCTTTAGAAAAATTAGCTTTCATTTTCAAACAGTGATTTGAGACTGTTCAATTTCTTTCTAAAATTGTTACTGAGCCTATATTATAAAAATAATACAATGTTTGTTTTACTTATGTTCCTTTTTCTTTGCCCTTTTTTTTTTTCTGTGTGCATGCTTGCTTGCACATATTCATTTCAGTAGAGAGTAGTCATGAATAATTGGCTAATATCCTAAC
Source organism: Theropithecus gelada (assembly GCF_003255815.1). Classification (NCBI taxonomy): domain Eukaryota; kingdom Metazoa; phylum Chordata; class Mammalia; order Primates; family Cercopithecidae; genus Theropithecus; species Theropithecus gelada. The sequence continues at coordinate 52,542,582 of NC_037677.1, forward strand.
CCCTAGTGGCTACCTGAAAAATTAATGCACTTGGTTTTCTTTCAAAGAACAATGATTCTTAGGTCATGCAGACTTTTTTGATGCTGTCCAGAAGTTTGATTGGACCAAGAGACACAGCAGATTTGATCCTCAGGGCATCTCACCTCCCACCACCTACCTTACTCATCAAAGCTGCCGGTTATGTTCAAAAGCACGCTGGATTTGACAAATTTGTCTCTCCCACCCTCACACTTTAGCCAAATCAAAGAAACCCTTCTCTGCTCCTAAGCACTAATATGTCAGTGTTGGGCTTACTGTGCATCAGGTAACCTAAATGTGGGGTCATCCCAAAGGAAAAAAAAAAAGAAATATTAAAATAAACTCTATCAACCTGTAAACTACAGAAGCTTGCATCTATGAGTCAGGAACTTGGCAGATTTCCTACAAAATCCATTGCTGGTGAGACTGGATAGTGAGAAACAGAAATACAGTCTCTACATTTAGTGACAGCAAAGAGAGTTCTGCTATGATTATGCAGGAATGGAATGCACACAATAATATCTTAAATTCTCTATCTTAGCTCATCTTAGTCCTTTGATGAGGAGGTGGTAACAAAAAGCTGGAATCAAGAGTAAATTATGGGGCTGGGTGCGGTGGCTCAAGCCTGTAAATGCCAGAATTTTGCAAGGCCAAAGTGGGTGGATTGCCTGAGGTCAGGAGTTCGTAACCAGCCTGGCCAACATGGTGAAACTCCATCTCTACCAAAAATACAAAAAATTAGCCAGACATGGTAGCAGGCGTCTGTAATCCCAGCTACTTGGGAGGCTGAGGCAGTAGCAGGCGTCTGTAATCCCAGCTACTTGGGAGGCTGAGGCAGGAGAACTGCTTGAACCCAGAATCGGAGGTTTCAGTGAACCGAGATCACACTACTGCCCTCCAGCCTGGGCAACAACTTTTTTTTTTTTTTTTTGAGCCAACAAAAAAATAAAAGTAAATTATGGAATGTTTGGCAAAGTGGAAAGCTTAACCTTACAAAGGTTAAGATAATACAAAGAAGTATGTTAGGTGTTGGCGCTTAACTTTTTTGGCTCCTTAGCTCCCTTTCAAACTTTTGTCGGAGTGAATGTACACCAAGCAAGGCAGGAATATTGACAATATAGAACCTTAATAATGATAGTCATATCAGTTAGAATCCATATCAGTTATTCAAACTGTATGTGAATAGCCTAATTTTGATGAGAAGCCTGTGCCCTTGCCACTTCTTATAGTCACATCCAGGTCAACTTTCCTGTGTCTGAAATCTAGACCACATGTCCATTCTTCTGTGCTACAACTGAAAGGAAGAATATGAACGAATGTCCTTGATTTCTTATAATCCCTCTTACTATAGGCTGTTGCCAGTAGTTGATTTCAATGAAGCTTCAGTGGAATGGAAAGGAATAAGATGACAGAAAACTACCACAGAACAATGTTCAAGATTAAATATTTGACACCTGTGCTTTTTAAATATTCATGGACTGGGCCAGGCATGGTGGCTCACGCCTGTAATGCTGGCACTTTGGGAGGCTGAAGCAGGCGATCACCTGAGGTCAGGAGTTCGAGACCAACCTGGCCAACATGGAGAAACCCCGTCTCTACTAAAAAAATATAAAAACCAGCTGGATGTGGCAGCGTGTGCCTGTAATCCCAGCTACTTGGGAGGCTGAGGCAGGAGAATCACTCTAACCTGGGAGGCAGAGGTTGCAGTGAGCTGAGTTCACGCCACTGCACTCCAGCCTGGGTGATAGAGTGAGACTCTAGAGCAAGACTCTGTCTCAAAAACATTTTTTTATAAGTAAATAAATAAATATTCATGGACTGTTCTGAATTGTACAGGGGCTGGTATTTCTCAGGTTGCCTCTTTATGCTGCTTGTCCCTTTTTCCTTCCCTTCCAGCTCACTTGCCTCACTTTCCTTCTCAACTTTCCCACACTGAAAATGTCCCTGTTATTTTTCAGCTAAGCAGTTTAAATATTTATTTGTTTTGATACTCCATCTAAACTCTATGGACTTCACTTTTCACATGAACAGCCCAATTTCAAAGGATTTTGTTAATATAACCAGCTGTCACCTCTAGAGATAATTCCCTTAGGAGCAGAAGCAACTACAATCACCTGTGGTTTAAAAGAGCAGATTTTAAAGACATCTGCTACACACAGAAAAAGTAACTCATAAACTGTTATTCAACAAATTGCATCCAAATTTAAGTCCTTTTCAATAATTAATAGGCTTAGTAGAGCCTCTATCTATCATAATAAAATCTCTAGACATTATAACATTCTCCTCATCTCTATGATTTACATTAAAATCTTTGAAGCATAACCTATAAAATCTGTGACAAAATCCATTTTAAATCAGGAGAATGTATAGATTTTATTCTATGAAGAACAATGAAAAATCTTTACTTAATAGACTTAATCCATGAGAATGAAGGAAAAAATGCATTCTCAATTACACTTGAGAAGACATATTATCTAAGAAATGAGGGGGACGGGGAGTCTAGGCATCTGGCCAAAGTTGTACTCATTGGCAAAATCATATCTTGACTTCGTTTGTATTATTAAATGAAAAATGTGAAAGTAAATGAACTAAACGTATAATTCAGAAAGTCATAAAAAGGGAGATTAAAATATACTTGTGATAAGAAGATGAAAGTAATTAATACAGGTAAAAACATAAATTTAAAAGACAAATGGAGTTTAACTAAGTATATTTAAAATACAATTCTTTAAAATGATAAAATACACATAAAATTTGGCAAGATGGCTAAGGAAAAAATATAACTCATAAACATATAGTATTACACGGAAAATGGGTTTTAATCATAGGTGATTGATAATATGAGAATATATTTTAATTCCTTGGTAAATGAATGATTTTCTAGGCAGTAATATCAAAATAGATTTTAACAGGTGTTTAAAATCTTAATTATCAAATTATAATGGAAGAAACTGAAATCTCTCTTCAAAAATATTGTCACAAAAATGTGGGCTCCAAGACTTTCAGGGCAAAATCTATGTTTTCATCCATAAACAGATCCCAAAGAAATAAGTAATCAATTTCCATTTATATCAAAAGTATTATATGTTTCTAAACAAGAAGAAATAGATACTATTTATAAATACATAGGCACTAATTCAACATAAAATATAATGAAATAACAAAATCAAAATTATAGCATTAATTAAAACAACACATTTTGACAAGTAACATTTGTTTTAATATTTTGAGAATATTTTAATTTCAGAAAATCTCTTTCCAGGTTTTGTTCTGCTCGAAGTGAACCCATCACTAGACACTAAATCACAAGCTCACACTCTTGGATTTCCCTAAGGAGTGGTGTCATTATGCCAGTTTCCCCCACAAACTCCCTGACTGGCAGACCATATCTCTCCAAGCCTTAGTAAATCTGGTTTAGGGCTCCTTCAATTGTATTTCAACCAATACATATTGGGTGCCACTTACCGCTCTACAGAACTTATTTGTACGTCCTATGTTCATTATAAGATATACTATTAAGAGGATTTGATAGTTCTTAGCAAATATCTTACTTCATGAAATATCTGAACGGGATCTTAGAGATCATGTAATTAAACATCCTTATTTCATTAAAGAGATATGTGACTTCAATTTTATTTGCAGGCCAAAAAGAAGAGGAGGTGACAAATTTTGACTCTGATGACTCAATGTTATCACTAAGAGAAATATTTAAATAGAGAGGCGGTTTTGCAGGTGGTGTGGTGGAAGCATGCTAGCTGTACCCGAATGTCTCTTCTCTCCTTTATTCAGCAACAAGTAATCCCCAGATTTTGCAGAACACAAGGGTTGCCTAGAATAAAGTCTATATATCTCCATCCTCTCTGTAGCTGAGCATGACCATATAACACGAGTAGAGGTAGTGCAAGCAGCTTCCAAGAATTGTGTTGAAAGGGCATACTTTTTTCCCCCTCCTTCTTTCCTCCTTCCAGTTGGCTGGAATGCAGCCACAATAACTGACATTATAGCAGAAATCTTGTACCAAGAGGTAGTGTGGGGAATGGAAGTCATGAAAAGCAGAGGAACCAAAGAGAAGGAAAGTAGATCCCTAACCCACTGTCTTTCCAATCAGCTGCAGAGCAACTACTTCTTAATGTTGGGTGGATAAAGCTCTTTGTGCCAGGTGTTTGTTCTCATAAGTCAAGATTTAGGCCTAGTCTAGAAGAAAGCTCAAAGGGGTTTGATTACACAGTGGTTAAGGAGAGAGTCTTGGTCAACTCCAGACATCTTGAATATAAAAATGAAATTAATCCTGAAGTTATTTAACACTATCTAAATTTCCTAAGCCCAAATCTTACTAATAGTAATGAATACAAGTTGTTTTCTTTGAAATAGATTATACCAAGCATTGAAAATGGAATACATAATAGCAGATGTCAAGCAGAGAGCTGGTATTTGATGCTGAAGCTCAGGAAAGAGATCCAGAGCGTGAGAAATTAACAAAGACTATATTGACAAATCCATGAAGTTGAATTTCTCAGCAAAGGTTAAGAATGGTTGGGGAAGAGAAAACAGTCAAGGATAATATCTAGAGTCATGCCTACCTTTGGTTACATGTCTTGAATTGATTTTTAAAGATTAATATTAGATTTTCTTTGATTCACTTATCTTTTAATTTGTAAGAAGAGCACTAGTTGGTGGATAAAAGATGTAGAGGTTGTTTGTAAACACATTTAACAGGAACAAAACTGTATTTTACTTTTTTTCTTAAACCAATTCTTCCTACTTAATGAATAGAAAGCGCATTTCTCTTCGTTTTTAATTTTTATCCCATTGTTATCTAACCTGAAGATTTTTAAAAGACTCTTGTTGCTATAAAACATCCTTATTTGTCCTGGGTCTTTTTATTTTTAAGTGCTTCCAATCATTATGTCTGTGTGAACCACTTGTGCTTATATGAAACGTGATAAATACAAAAAAGGTACTAGTTTTTATTGCAATATAAAAAATAACTTGAAAAATATTTGTGTCAATCTTCTGCAATATTCAAAAATGAAAAACATTATATATTTATCTCAAATATCATAATGACATAATCTTTTTTATACATAATTGTAGTCAGTGAGTTTATTAATATTCAGACGGATGACTTAAGGTTATAAATAGAGATTTTTAAAACCTTAATATTTTCCTAATTGAAACATGGATCTTCATGTTAAATCTCCCAGAGACTGAAGAAATAATGAAAGTAAGTAGACTTCTTGAGAGGAAACAAATAACCAAGAACTCTATAGCAGTAGGGCAAACATCTCCAACATTGTTTACTCTGGATGACTTTTTTTTTTACACTGTCCAAGGCCTCACCTCTACTTAAGAGAGTTTAAACATGACCAACATCCTGAATTAAAATAGTGAAAACATCAGCCTAGTGATCAAAATTTGGAACTCTTATTTACAACTGTTTCCTCATCTGCCTCATGGGGTCTCAAAAGAGACATAAAAGGAATTAAATCATGTTATTGTAAATTGACAATTTATAGTTGTGTCAATTTATGGGGTACAAAGAGATGCCATAATTTACGAATATGATATGAAACAAGTAAATCAAGCTAGATAACATATCCACCCCCTCAAATGCTTACCTTTTTTGTGATAAGAACATTTGAAATTCATTCTCTTAGCAATTCTGAAATGTACATTACTCTGTTATTAACTATATTCACCATACTGTGCACAGGACTAAAAACAAAAAAGAAAAAAAAAAACCATATTCTTCTGGCCTAACTGAAATTTTGTATCCTTTCACTGTGGTCTTCCCATTTCCCTCTCCCACAGCCTCTGCAACCACCGTTCTTGTTTCTGCTTCTGTGTATTTGATTGTTTTAGGTTCCACATACAAGTGAGACTATGCCGGCTGGGTATGGTGACTCATGCCTGTAATCCTAGCATTTTGGGAGGCTGAGGTGGGTGGATCACCAGAGGTCAAGAGTTCGAGACCAGCCTGGACAACATGGTGAAATCCCGTCTCTACGAAAAATACAAAAAGTAGCAGGGCATGGTGGCAGGCATTTGTAGTCCCAGCTACTTAGGAGGCTGAGGCAGGTGAATCGCTTGAACCCAGAAGGCAGAGGTTGCAGTGAGTTGAAATTGTGCCACTGTGCTCCAACCTGGATGACACAGCAAAACTCTGTCTCAAAAAAAAAGTGAGACTATGCAGTATTTATTTTTCTGTGCATATTTCACAGCACAATGTTCTATAATTCCATCCATGTCATTGCGAATGACAGAATTTCATTATCTTTTAAGGTTGAATAGTATTCCATTGTGCTTTTTCTTTTGTATATTAATCTATTGATAGGCACTTATGTTGATTTCATACCTTAGCTCTTGTGAATAGTGCTGTAATAAATATGGGAGTGCAATCTCTTCCACAAACTGATTTCAAAACTTTTGGGTAAATATCCACAAGTAAATTGCTGGTCATGTAGTAATTCCTTTTTTTTTTCTTTTGAGGACCCTTTATACTGTTTTCTGCAAGAGCTGTACTAAATTCCATTCCCACCAAAAGTCTTCAAGGGATCCCCTTTCTACACATCTTCACCAACACTTACTATCTTTCATCTTTTTGATAAAAGTCATTCTGACAGGTGTGAGATGATAGTTCACTGTAGTTTTAATTTGCATTTCCCCAGTGATTAGCAATATTGAGCATTTTTTTGTCACGTATCTGTTGGCCGTTTGTATGTCTTCTTTTGAGAAATATCTATTTCCATCCCTTGCTCATTTTTACATTTTTGTCTTCTTGCTATTAAGTTGTTTGAGCTCCTTATATATTTTGGACATTAATCCCTTATAAAAATGAATGACTCATAAATATTTTTTCAATTCTGTAGGTTGTCTCTGTACACTACTAAATGTTTACTTAGCTGTGCAGCAGCTTTTCAATTTGATGTAATACAATTTATCTAGTTTTGCTTTACTTCCCCTACTTTTGGAGTCAAACCCAAAAAATCATTGCCCAAAGCCACGTGGTATAGTTTTTGCCCCTAGTTTTTCTTCTAGTAGTTTTAGAGTTTCTGGTCTTATGTTTAAGTTTTTAACCATTTTTGAGGTGTTTTCTGTATGTGCTGTAAAATAAGGGTACAGTTACAATCTTCTTAATGTAGAAATCCAGCTTTGCCAACACTATTTATGACATACTGCATTTATTTATTTATTTATTTATTTATTTATTTAGTTCTAACAGTTTGTTGGTGGTATCTGTAGGGTTTTCTGTATGTAAGATCATGTCACCAGCAAACAGTGACAATTTCTCTTCTGCCTTTCCCATTTAGATGCCACCTATTTCTTTCTCTTGCCTAATTGTTTGGGCAAGGATTCCAATACTATGTTGAATAAAAATGGTGACAGTGGGTATCCTTGTTTTATAACCAATGCTAGAGGCCTTCAATTTTTCACCGTTTAGTATACTGTTAGCTGTGGGACTCTCATAAATGGCCTTTACTGTGTTGAGGTACATATTTTATATGTAATTTGGCGAGAGTTTTTATCATGAAAGAATGCTAAATATTGTCAAATGCTTTTTCTGCATCAAATAAGATGATCTTTTTTGTCTTTTATTCTGTTAATATGTCACATTTACTGATCTGTGCATGTTGAATCATTCTTGCATTTCAGGGATAACTCCTCATTTATCCTCATTTCAGGGATAACATTCTTCTTATAATTGTTTTTGCTATGTCCCATAAGGTTTGGTATGTTGTGCTTCCATTTTTATTTGTCTCAAGATATTTTTAAATTTTCATTTTAATTTCTTAATTGACCTATTTGTTGTTCAGGGGCAGTTGTTTAATTTTCATATATCTGTGAATTTTTTCAAATTCCTCTTCTTGATTTCTAATTTCAAACCATTGTGGTTAGAAATGGTACTTGATGTAACTTCAGTCTTCTTAAATTTCTTGAGACTTATTTTGTGTCCTGACATGTGATCTGTCCTGGAAAATATTCCACGTGTGATTGGGGAGAATGTGCACTCTGCTGCTGTTGAATGGAATATTCTGTATATGTCTGTTAGGTTCATTTGGTCTAAAGTGTTGTTAAAGTCCAAGTTTCCTTATTAACTTTCTATCTGAATGATTTATCCATTGTTGGAAGTGGAGCATTAAGGACCCCTGCTATTATTGCACTGCAGTCTATCTCTTTCTTCAGATACTTTAATGTCTGTTTTACATATTTAGGTGGTCTCATGTTGTGTACATATGTATTTACAATTGTCATAACTTGTTTATGAATTGGCCTTGTTATCACTGTACAACATCGTTATTTGTCTGCTGATATGGTTTGGCTGTGTCCCCACCCAAATCTCATCTTGAATTGTAGCTCCCATAGTTCCCATGTGTCAAATGAAGAACCAGTGGGAGGTAATTGCATTATGGGGGTGGTTATTTCCCATGCTATTCTCATGATAGTGAATAAGTCTCACAAGATCTATGGTTTTTTAAAGGGGAGTTCCCCAACAAATGCTCTCTTGCCTGCCACCATGAAAGACGTGACTTTGCCCCTCATCCGCCTCCTGCCATGATTGTGAGGCCTCCTCAGCCATGTGGAACTCTGAGTCAATTAAACCCCTCTCCTTTATAAATTACCCCATCTTGAATATGTCTTTATTAGCGGTGTGAAAACAGACTAATACATATATTGTTACAGTCTTTGACTTTAAGTCTATTGTGTTTGACATAAGCATAGCTACCTCTGCTCTATTTTGGTTTCCTTTTCTACGGAATATTTTTCTTCAGTCCCTTCACTTTCAATTTGTATTTGTCTTTAAAGGTATGGTGAGTATTTTATAGGCAGAATTTGTTTGTTCTTTTTTATTCTTTTTAATTCATTCGGTCACTCTGTGTCTTGTGTCTTTTTATGGGAGAATTTAATTCATTTATATTTAAGATAATTATTGATATATAAGAACTTACAATGCCATTTAAAAAATTGTTTTCTGGTTGTTTTGTAGATACTTTGTTTCTTTCTCTCTTGTTGACTTTTTGTGTGATTTGATAGTTTTCTGTGGTGGTATGTTTTGTATGCTTTTCATTTTTGTTTTGTACCTCTGCTAAATAATTATGTTTTGAGGTTACCATGAGGCTTACATAGAGCATCTTCCAAACATCCTTGTTCAAGCTGATAACAACTTGACTTTGATTGCATACAACAATTCTATAATTTTAATTTATCCCTCCTCAACATTTTATGTTTTTGATTTCAGAATTCGCAACATTTTGTAATATGTTTCTCTTGACAATTTATCTAGAGTTATTATGACTAGTTTTGTCATTTAACTCTGGTACTCAGGAAAAGTTGCCTTACATTATCATTAGAGTCCTAAGGTATTCTCAATATGGCTCTGTTTTATTTATATCAGTGATTTTGTGCTTTCTTGTGTCTCCTGTTATTGAGGAGCTTTTTGTTTAAAGATCTTCCGTTAGCAATTCCTGTAAGACAAGTCTAGTGATCCTAATCTCCTTTAACTTTTGCTTGCGTGGGAAGTCTTTTATTTCTCTCTCGTTTTTGAAGGAGATTTTTGCTGGATTCAATATTCTTGGTTGGCATTTTTTTTTGCTTCAGCACTTTGAACATCTCATTCTATTATTTCCTAGTTTATAGGATTTCTGCTGAGAAATCCATTGCTAGTTTACAGGATTTCTGCTGAGAAATCCACTGAGAATCATATTGGCATACTTTTACATATGATATGTCTCTTATCTCTTGCTACTCTCAGGAGGTTTTCTTTGTCTTTGATTTTTGATCATTTGACTATTACATGCCTTAGTGTGCTCAACCTTTTGGTTAAAATTGATTGGAGACCTCTGTACTTCCTGTAACTGAGTGTTGGCATCTATTCCTAAATTAGGGAAGTTTCCAGCCATAATTTGTTTAAATAATGCTGACCATTTTAAACTTTCTTCTCCTTTTGCAAATCCAATTATGTGAAGATTTGGTCTCTTGCCAAAGTTCCATAATTCCGTAAACTTTCTTCATTCTTTGTTATTTTGTTCCTCTCACTAGATAATTTCAAATATTCTGCCTCCCAGCTCACTGATTCTTCTGCTTGATCAAGTCTGCTGTTGAAGCTTTCTATTAAATTTTGCTGTTCAGTTACTGTATTCTTCATCTCTAAAGTTTTTATCTGATTCTTTTTTATTCTTTCTAGTTTTTTGGTCAAACATCTCACTTTTTTTAGTTTGTTTTCCAAATTTCATTAAATTTTCTATCTGTAATACTAGTAGTTTCCTGAACTTCTTTATGAGTATTAATCTGATTTTTTTGTTAGTGATTATATAGGTCTCCTTTTCCTTCAGGTCCATCAGTGTGACTTTATTAGTTTCTTTTGGTGATGTCATGATTCCCTGATTGTTTATAATCCTTGCATTCTTGTGTTGTTTTCTATGCATTTGAAATAGTCCCTTCTTTTGGTCTTTACAGTTGCTTTTTGGTTGGGATAGGCCTTTCCTATTTAGTTTAGCTGCTGACAACAACCTCTGGCAGGCAGAGCTTGTGCTGTTATTTAGTTGACTGCGCCACTGCTTTTGCTCTGACGTTTGGTGGGACTACTGGCTAGGCTCCACTCCCCTGTGAGACTGCTGCATGGCTCTGCTCTCAGGTGAAGCTGATGGCTGGGTACTGTGATGGCTTCTGGAAAGTGTGGCCATAAGATGTATTCCCTGATTGGACAATTCCACAATATGGGATCTGTTCTCTACTAGGGCTGAAGGCTGGTCTCTGAGGTTAAGCAGAGTCACTATTCAAGACAGGGAGAAGAAACTATGCTCCTTAGAAATGCAGAACTGAAGACGGAAATCCATGAATGCAGGAGTCTCCTTGCTGGGCAGGGCTTTTGGGAAGGTTTTTTGACTTGTTGGAGCTGCTGCTTGAGTTCATGGTTCAAGCTGGTCTAGCCACTATGTTTCACTGAGTTGTGGGGAGATAGAAGTCTTCCTGCTTGGTTGGGGCTGTTTGGAGTGCTTTTTGGCTGAGTGAGGCTGCTGCTTGCCTTTCCAGGTCAAGTCAGTCTAGCCCCTTAACTTGTCTGTAGTCTATGGAGGTGGGAGTCTTCCTGCCTGGGCAGAATGGTTGGGTGAGCTTTTTGTCTGACTGAAGTTGTTCTTTGGCTTCCTGGATCAAGCCTGTCTAGGCCCTTCGCTTTTCTGAAGTGGGGCCTGGGGAAGACCTAATGAGAGTACCTGGGCTGTGTGGAGAATATGGCTGAAGTTTCAAGGCAAAAAGATCCATGGACTGTTTCCTGCAGTATGGTTCTGTTAGCTAATTTCTCTGGTATGGCATCTCCATTGGCCAGAATGAAGAGCAACCACCAAAATCTGTGGGTTAATTGCTATGAATCCCACATCATTCTTTGTTTCTAACTGATTCCAGGTTATCAAGCTAGTGCTCCCAATATTTCCTGTGGGATGAGACAGGCGTGCACCTCCTGCAGAGGGTCCCAGAATGGTGAGGGAGCTGAATGCTCAAGTTCAACTCATTTTCCCCGTTGTAAAAAACTGTGGGTCCAGGGTAATTCTCTGTGTGGTGCTGTGCCAACTTGGGGCAGGGATGGCATGATAAAAGAGAACATTTCTCTTAGCATTCAATTGTGACTTTTCTCAGTTTTATGATCCAAGGATGTGTTTCAGCCTCACTCTAAAGTTTTTGGATATTCAAGATGATATTCCTGTCTGCAAAGAGTTGCTAGTTGGATTTTTGTAAGGCGAGTGAAGTCAGAAAACTTCTATTACACCACCTTGCTGTTGTCAGCCTCTATTTCTTAAAATTATTTTTTTGCATGTGAAGTTTGGAAAAGAGAAACTTCCCATATGATTATTGGGCTATGGTTGTAACCAACAATAATTCTATTCAGTTCAATTCAGTTCACGTCTTTTTGATACTGACAATGTGTTAAACACTATGCTAGACTCTAAGAATCCAGAGTTATGTAAGATAAAACCCCTCTGTCTGAGTAATTAATAAGGAGGAGGATAAATACATGGCTGCACAACACCGAAATTAGTATTGAGTATAGTGCATCACGGTAACAAGAATGGGACAACTAACTTCTCGTATGTTTATAGAGGGAAAGTGACTTCAGAAAGAGTACATTGAAGACATGATGCTTGTATTGTGTAATAATATGAATGAATAAAAAATTATGAGGAAAACAAAGTGGTAAGTCGGGAGAAATGTGTAAAGAATCATATGACATTTAGAGAAGTTATAAGTATTGAAGATAGCTTAAACAGAGACAGTATATGGAAGAAGACAGATAAAAGAGGAGTTTTAAAAGGTAGAAAGAGACCAGATTATTTATTCCACAATGAAAAATTTACCCTAACATAAATACAATAGAGAATTTTAAGCAGGAGAGTGTATTAGTCAGGATTTTCAAGAGAAACAGAATCAATAAGATATAGATATAAAATAAATGTGTTGTGGGAATTGTCTCATGAGATTATGGAAACCAGGCAGTACCATGATATACCATCTACAAGTTGAACAACCAGGGAAGCTGGTGGGTTAATTCAGTTTGAGTCCAACAGCCTGAGAACCAATGTAATTCTCAGTGTGAGGCCAAAGACTCAATAGTGGGTACAGTGGGAATGCTGGTGTAAGTCCCAACATCTGAAAACCTGGAGCTCCAATGTTCAAGGGCAGGAGAAAATGGATGTGGCAGCAGCTCATGAAGAGAGAGAGAAAATGCACTCTTCCCTCTGCCTTTTTGATCTATTTCAACTTCAATGAATTGGATGATTCCTGCCCACACTGGTGGAGGGAGATCTTCTTTACTGGCTCTTCTGATTTAAATGCTAATCTTTTCTGGAAACATTCTCACAGTCACACCAAGAAATAATGTTTTAACAGCCATCTGGGCATCCTTTGGCTCACTCATGTTTACCCATAAAATTAAAGATCACAGAGAGTAACAGTTGAGATTTGTGGTTTGGATATATGTTACTGATGTTATTTAGAAATTAGGAGCTAGGAGAGTGGAAGATATGAGGAAGAAGTAGAAAGAATGTTCAGGCTGATATCATTGGCTGTACTTAAAACCCAGAGAGAAGGCTGAGGTTAGTGTAAAGGTGCTCAAAAAATAAATGCCTAAATTCATGTTATAACAGTAGAAATGGGGAAGGATAACAGGATTTCAGACACATTAAAGAGGCAGATTAAGAAAATTGGTGACTGATGGGATGTATAAAATGAGAGAGAGGCAAGTGTCTGGAATAATTTTTATGTCTTCTGTTGAATAAAACTCAATATTCATTTTTTTGTAGAATTCAGAAGGGTTACCATGAGTCTATAGAGATTGGAGAATACAAAATTGTAAAACGAATTTAAGGGGGAAGGGTGATGATAAATTACTTAACAGGTACAATGTACATTATTTGGGTGACAGGGATGGATACACTAAAAGCCAAGACTTTACTACTTTTCAATACATATTCCTGTAACAAAATTGCACTTTTACCCATTAAATTTATACAAATTAACAATACAGGTGTCCTATTAAAATGGCTGACCAGATAGGCACAGCCTGGAAATGCCTCTCCCACCAAGAGAAAACAAAATATTGAGGAAACCATAACCCTTTGAACAGATCATTTGAGAGAAAACACTGCAAGCTGATAGAGAGGCAATGCAGACACCATGGTTGAACAGAGACAAAGCTGGGATGTGTGCCTGGAGTCGGAGAGAACCAGGAGCATCTCCCAGGCCTGAAAAGGTCTTAAGAAAAGGATGCGCAAACAAACCCAAGGGTACCACACTCCTGCCACTGACCTCTGAGATCCTAGCTACAAGAGATCCCACAACTCCAAAGATACTTGAATTGGTAAGAGCTCCATGGAGAACAGGAGAGACAGAGCTCGAACCTATGCAGATCCCAGAAGGTTCCATGCAGCACAGTGTAGCTGCAGCAAAATGTCACCATAGGTGCCTATCCCCCACAACTCTCCATCTTGCTCTGAGTGATTGTAGCCACTGCTGACTATGCTGACTGCCAGGCTGGGAGAGAGCAGGGCTACCCTTCCTGCAGGACTGGAATACATTTGATCCGTATACCCCACTGCCTATCGGCTTCTTCTAAGACTCCCTGCCTGACCCTCTCACAGGAGGGTACCCACAGCACTGCCTCCACTGTCCTGCCTGAGTGATTTGTTGATGGTCTAGGAGTACTTCAGCCCCTCCAACACAGTCATTGCATGGTCTGAGAGGCCAGATGACAAAACTGTGGGCCTGGTCTCAATGCCCAGGATTTGAGCACATCACCTAGGGATATTAAGTTGAAACCTGTGGCCTGAGCTTGAGCAGGGGAGGAGCCCCCACTCTCAGAACACTAAGGAGAGTGTAGGGTGTGTTTGCATGTCAGTGAGAAAGCTAAGGATCTCTCCTTTTGCAAGACTGGTCCAGGAAGCATATAGCCTGATAGCCAGTTTCATCTGTTGTCCCCAGGAGCCCTGCCGCTCAGAACACCTGGAAGAGCCCAGCGATCTGGAAGCAGAAGGATTCGGACAAGTCTAGCTGCTAGGGTCTGCTCCTGGTGCAAATGCTGGAGGGAGACCCAGTCAGAGGAGTGTGAGCTGGATGGACCCCACAGCCATTTACCGGGCTAAAAATCCTTGGTTGTAGGTGCCACACCAGCTGTACACCTGCAGCACCAGTGCCCTGCCCATGGATCCTCTGCCCTTCACCCACTGCATCACTAGATACCTGCAGACGTACCCCACACCTGCTTTGACTCTACCAAGCTCAGAGGACTAGGCAATCCCAGGGAGTTGCAGGTCTTCTGGTCACCTAATCTTTCACGTGAACTCTTCCTAAGGTAAGGGAAACACAACCAGCCAAAGTCCTCTGTATGGCTAAGGAAAATGGGTGTGGCACCAGGAATTGCAGAGGGCTCCACCTAGACCCTTGAGCAGACTTGGTGAAGGAGCCATCTCTTACTCCCCAAATATCTCCCCTCCCCAGAGCACTGCCATGTGTCCACTGAAATACAAAGCAGGTGTGTGGCTAAGAGCCTTTCTGCCAGACCTTACTTTTAAGTACCATCTACTGGATTGCACCCTGAATGACACCAGGAAACATAAATGTTTTCAGCAAACAATGCCTGTGAAACCCAATGCAAGAAACTATTCACAACTAGAGATCTCATATAGACTCTTGACTCTCTCAGAGCACCCAGAAATAAAGCCAACAGATTATACACAACATACATCGCAGTCAAACTCTCAAGGGAATAAAGAATATAAATGCAAAAAGTTCCATCTAAATGACAGCAATTCCCAAAAGAAAAATAATCACTAGACACCTCAGATTAGAAGGAATCAGCAAAAGAACTCTAGCAATTCAAAAAGTCAGAGTTTTCTTACCTCTAAAGTATTGCTGTATGTCTGCAGCAATAGATCCTAAGCAGATAAAAATGTCTGAAGTGACAGACATAGAATTCAGATCTGGATGGCAAGGAAGCTCAATGAGATTCAAGAGACAGTTGACATCTAATCCAAGGAAGCCAGAAAAATGATTCCGGACTTGAAAGACACATACATTTTAAGAAAAAACAAACAAACAAACAAACAAACTGGACCTCTGGAATTAAAAAACTCATTGTAAAAATCTCAAAATGCAATTGGAAGCCTTAATAACACACTAGAAAGAGCTAAAGAAAGAATTTCAGAGCTCAAAGACTGGTCCTTCAAATCAACTCAATCAGCCAAAAATTTTTAAAAATGTGTTTTAAAAATTAACAAAGACTGGGAAATATGGGATTATGTAATGAACCACACTTACAATTCATTGGCATTCCTGAGAGAGAAGGAAAGAGAGTAAGCAACTTGGAAAACATATTTGAGGATATAATACATGAAAAATTCTCCAATATTGCTAGAGAGGTTGACATACAAATTCAAGAAATTCAGAGAACCCCTGCAAAATACTATACAAGATGACTGTCCCCAAGACACAAAGTCATCAGACTTTCCAAGGTCATTGAGAAAGATAAAATATTAAAGGCACCTAGAGAAAATGGTCATATCATTTAGAAAGGGAACTCCTTTAGAATAACAGCAGGCTTCTCAGCAGAAATCTTATATGCCAGAAAACATTGGGGGCCTATTTTTAGCATTCTTAAAGAAAAGAAATTTCAACCAAGATTTCCATATTGTGTCACATTAAGCTTCATAAACAAAGAAGAAATAAAATATTTTCAGGCAATCAATTAGGGAGTTTGCTACCACTGGATGAGCAATACAAGACATCCTTAAGAGAATTCTAAACACAGAAATGAAAGAAAGATACCTGCTACCGACAGGGCGTAATGGCTCACGCCTGTAATTCCAGCACTTTGGGAGGCCGAGGCAGGCGGATCACAAGGTCAGGAGATCAAGACCATCCTGGCTAACGTGGTGAAATCCCGTCTCTATAAAAAATTAGCCGGGCGTGTTGGTGGGCGCCTGTAGTCCCGGCTGCTCGGGAGGCTGAGGCAGGAGAATGGTGTGAACCCGGGAGGCGAAGCTTGCAGTGTGCTGAGATTGCGCCACTGCACTCCAGCCTGGGTGACAGAGCAAGACTCCATCTCAAAAAAAAAAAAAAAAAGAAAAAGAAAAAAAGAAAGATACCTGCTACCATAAAAATACACATAAGCATTTAGTTCATGGTCCCTGTGAAGCAACTACAAAATCAACACTACAAAGCAACTAGCTAGCAACAATACAAGATCAAAACCTCACATATCAATATTAATCGTGAATTTGTATTTCAGTGCTCGTAGCCTAAATGCCCCCACTTAGAAGGCGCAGAGTGGCAAGTTAGAGGAAACCACAAGACCCATTCTTCTCCTGTCCTCAAGAGACCCATCTCACATGTAATGACACCCATAGGCTCAAAGTAAAAAGAATAGAGTATGATCTATTGTGCAAATGGAAAACAGAAAAGAGCAGAAGTCGCTGCTCTTGTATCAGACAAAAGAGGCATTAAACCATCAACAGTAAAAAGGACAAGGAAGGTCATTACATAATGATAAAGGGTTCAATTTAACAAGAAGACTTAACTATCCTAAATATGTAGACACCCAACATTTGAGCACCCAGATTCACAAAACAAGTACTTCTAGGCCTATGAAAAGACGTAGCCACACAATAATAGTTGGGGGCTTCAACATCCCACTGATAGTGTTAGACAGATTATTGAGGCAGAAAACTAACAAAAATTCTGTACTTAAATGTGACACTTGACCAGCTGGACTTAATAGACATCTACAGAATACTCCATGCAACAACCACAGATTATACTTTCTTCTCATCTGCACGTGGGACATATTTTAAGATTAACCACATGCTCAGTCATAAAAGCAAGTCTCAGTAAATTCAAAAATTGAAATTCTACCAAGCATATTCTTGGACTGTAGTGAAAAAAGATAGAAGTCAATACCAAGGGGCTCTCTTAAAACCACAAAATTACATTGAATTTAAACAACTTGCTCCAGAGTGACTGCTCGGTAAACAGCAAAATTAAGGTAGAAATTTAGAACATTATTTGAAATAGCATCAAAGAGTTAGAAAGATCTCAAATTAATAACCTAATACTGCACCTAGAGGAACTAAAAAACAAGAAGTAACTAAACCCAAATCTAGTAGAAGAAAATGAAAAACTAAAATCAGAGCAGACCTAAACAATATCAAGACTCAATAATCCATACAAAGGATCA
Source organism: Theropithecus gelada (assembly GCF_003255815.1). NCBI lineage: Eukaryota > Metazoa > Chordata > Mammalia > Primates > Cercopithecidae > Theropithecus > Theropithecus gelada. The sequence continues at coordinate 52,560,322 of NC_037677.1, forward strand.
ACAAAATTAAAAGTTGGTTTTGTGGAAGGATAAGCAAGATGGATAAACTTCTAGCTAGATTAACAAAGAAAAAAAGAGAGAAAAGCCAAATAAGCACAATAAGATATGACAAAGGTGATGTCACTATTGATCTCACAGAGACACAAAGCTCCTCAGAGACTGTTATGAATATATCTATGCATAAAAACTAGAAAACTTAGAGGAAATGGACAAATTCATTGTAACACACAACCTCCCAAGATTGCGTCAGGAAGAAATGAAAACTTTAAATAGACCAATAACAAGTTCTGATATTGAATCAGTAACACGAAAGTAATCAGACAAAAAAAGCCCTAGAGCAGATGGATTCACAGCCAAATTCTACTAGACATAAAAAGAAGAGCTGGTACCAATCTTATCGAAACTATTCCAAAACGTGAAGGAGGAGAAATGTCTCTCTAACTCATCCCATGAGGTCAGGATCTCCCTGATACCAAAGTCTGGCGGACACAATGAAAAAAATAAAACTACAGGCCAATATCCCTGATGAACATAGACACACAAATCCTCAACAAAAGACTAGCAAAGTAAATCCAGCAGTGATCAAAAGTGCATTAACTTTGTTCAAGTTAACATCAAAATGTTAATTCATCATGATCAAGTAGGCTTTATTCTTGGGATGCAAGTTTGGTTTAACATATGCAAATCAATATATGTGATTCACCACATAAACAGAATTAAGAAGACAAACCATGTGATCATCACACAGATGCAGAAAGAGCTTGTTATAAAATCCAACATTTCTTCATGATAAAAACCTTCAACAAACTAGGCGTAGAAATAACATATCTTAAAATAGTAAGAACCATCTATGACAAACCCATAGCCAACATCATACTGAATGGCAAAATGTGGGTGCATTCCCCTTAATGACTGGAACAAGACAAGGATGCCCAGTCTCCCCACTACTATTCAACATAGTACTGTAAGAGCTAGCCAGACCAATCAGGCAACATAAAGAAAGAAAAGGCATCCAAATATGAAAAGAGAAAGTCAAACTAGCTCTTTGCTAATGATATAAGTTGGGACCTAGAAAACCCTAAAGACTTTACCAAAAGGCACCTAGACCTTATAAATAACTTCAGTAAAATTTCAAGACACAAAATCAGTGTACAAAAATCAGTAGCATTTCTATATGCCAATAACTTTCAAGCGAAGAGTCAAATCAAGAACACAATCCCAGGTACAATACTCACACATATTAAAAAATACCAAAGAATATATCTAGCAAAGGAGGTGAAAGATCTCTACAAGGACAACTGCAAAACACTGCTGAAAGATATAATAGATTATAAAAATAAGTGGAAAAATATTCTATGCTCACAGATTGAAAGAATGAATATTGTTAAAATGGTCATTAATACCCAAAGCAATCTACAGATTCAACACTATTCCTATCAAACCATCGATGTCATTTTTCACAAAAGTATAAAAAATTATTCTAAAATTCATATGAAACCAAAAAAGGGTCTGAATAGCTAAAGCAATCCTAAGCAAAAATAGCAAAGCAGGAGACATCACGTTACCTGACTTAAATTATACTGCAAGGCTACAGCAACCTAAACAGCATAATAGTGGTACAAAAACAGATACATAGACCAATGAAACAGAATAGAGAACCCAGAAATAAAGTCACACACCTAGAACCAACTGATCTTTGACAAAGTCCACAAAAATAAGCAATGGGGAAAGGACTTCCTATTCAACAAATGGTACGGGGATTGCTGGCTAACTATATGAAGTAGAAAGGAACTAGACCCCTACCTTTTACTTTATACAAAAAACATAATTCCTAAAACTATAAAAATCCTAGAAGAAATACTAAGAAATATCATTCTGTCCCTCAGCCTTAGGAAATAATTTATGACTAAGTCCTCAAAAACAATTGCAGGACGACAAAAGTTGACAAGTGGGACCTAACTAAACTAAAGAGCTTCTTCACATCAAAAGAAATTATCAACAGAGTAAACAGACAACCTACAGAATGGGGGAAAATATTCACAAACCATGCATCTGAAGAAGGTCTAATATCCAGAATCTATAAAGAACATGAACAATTCAACAAACAAAAACAAAATAACCCCATTAAAAAATGGAAAAATGATATAGACACTTCTCAAAAGAAGACACATATGTGGCCAAGAAATATATTAAAAATGCTCAACATCACTAATCATCAGAGAAATGCAAATCAAAACCACAATGAGATACATTTCATACCATTCAGAATGGCTATTACTAAAAAAGTCAAAATATAACAGATGTTGACAAGCCTATGGTGAAAAGGGAATGCTTATACACTCTTGGTGGAAATGTAATTTAGTTCATCCACTATGGATAGGAGCTTGGAGATTTTTCAAAGAACAAAAATGGAAATACCATTTGACCTAAGCAATCCCACTACTGAGGAAAGGAAAATAAATTATTCGACCTTAAAGACACATGTACTTGTACGTTCATTTCAGCACTATTAACAATAGAAAAGACATGCAATCAACCTAGAAGCCAATCAACAGTGAGCTGGATAAAGAAAATGTGGTTCATATACATCATGGAATACTACACAGCCATAAATAAGAAAGAAATCATGTCCTTTGTGGCAACATGGATGCAGCTAGAGGCCATTATCCTAAGCAGATTAACATAGAAGCAGAAAAGCAAACACCACATGTTTTCACTGATGAGTGGGAGTTAAGCATTAGTTGCATATGAGCATAACAATCAGAAAAATAGACATTGGGGGCTTTTAGAGGTAGGATGGAGGGAGAGGAGCAAGGGTTGAAAAACTACCTAATGGGTAGATACTACATTCACTACCTGGGTGATGGGTTCATTTGTACACTGTACCTCAGCATCATGCAATATAACCTTGAAAGAAACCTGCACATGTATCCCCTGAATCTACAGTAAAAGTTGAAATTTTAGAAAGAGCATTAAAAAATAAATAAAAAACTCGTAGGCACCATGATTTGCTTATGTGAATACCTTAAAACACCCTAGGCAGAAAGACTAAGACTAAAAAAGTTTGATGAGTTGTGGTGCAGGATAATTCACAAAGGATTTGATGCAAATCCACTTATCTCTGAATTTTTAAGAGCACATGAAGAATTATGGGGTTGTTTAACATAGTTGATTACTACTTGGGATGCTTATAGTTTCTAATATATTCCTGTGGTTGACATGAGAAATAAATTTTATTACAAAGAATTTAACACTGGCATTTATGAGTTTTTATACAGAACTATGAACTCAAGGTATTATATTCATGATATATAACTTTATTCTTTTACTGATATATTTTTAAGTGCTTGGCATGCATAAATGATGGACCACAATCTAAATATTGATATAATAGTAATAAGTTATAGGAATATGTACATCTATTTATATTCAGACTTAGGTGTTGGAAGGTTTATCAATGGTATCTACAGTCCTGGCAGCCAGAGGAATGAACATCTTGGACCTGGAGGGGAGATCTTGGTGGTATACCATGACATCCATAATAGTCCATTGATTATGCCACTTGGTTCCACTTACGTCATATAATATGTTCACTCCATCTGGAAACAGGTCCTCTGGGGAAACTTAAAAGGATTTTAGTGTAGTGAAATATTGTCGTCATCACTGCAGTTGGTCTTGGGGATACAACTGGCACTGATGTTATATTTCCTCTACTGCTCATCTAGATTACCTGCACAGCTGGAAATGAATCCCTAGGAGGCTTGCCTGATCCAGTAATTCAGACCTTCATTCCTGAGAGGTCTGATCTCCTGGATGCCACAATCTTCTCAGTCAACTACATCTGTCCATTTACCATAAAAACTAGGTAAGGAAGTACAAAGAGGGGTCCCAGAAGGTCACCTGATTTCCAAAGGTATTCTTCCTTTCTGCAGTGTATACTAGAAGCACTATCTCCTCCTGATAATCAGAGTTGATTGCACCTGCCTGGTTGGTGACCTCTCTCCTGCCAGGTAGTCTTGGTAAAAGGAGTGGCAGCTATAGGTTAAAGTTCAGAGGGATTTTGCTGTGTCCTTGATGGAAGCATTTCTCCTCTAGAATCTGAATCTGGGAACTCTAAAACGTAGAGTCCAAAATTGTAGTATAGAAAGCACAAATTCCCTGAGTCAGTCTATAGGGGTGGTGATAAACACTGCTACCAGCCCTTAGGTTGGCACCCATATATGCTGTCTGTTGGGGACACAGCACCACATTATACTTATTGATTTAGGATGTATTTTGTATACTGTTAGATGTTACCCTGTACTCACGGATTATAAACTTCTTTAGTCAGGCCTTCTAAAGACTGTGTCCTTGCTCAAATCAGACCTCAGTTGAGGTTGGTGTGCTGTGTGACAGTAAAATGTAACTCATCCATCATGTGGTAACCCAAATTAACTTCATCATTTATTGCACTAGAGTTCCTTGCTGACCAGAGTACTTTGTAGCATATATTTCATTTCCTTACTTAGATATTTGTATGTCTATTCTTCAGTTTATCGTACAATAATTGACCATGACAACCAAGTTTTATACATACCTTCTTGATGGCTAGCATGACATAATACTTGGTGTTTATCCACTCATTAAATATTTATTGAGCACCTATTATGTGTCAGGCAATGTGTCAGACACTATGATATAGAACGAACAAGGCGAAAATGCTCAGACTTGCAGTTCTCAATCTAAAAGAAGAAGAAATTAACAAATAATATTTACCAGAAGTGGGAACAAAAGCTGACAGTTTCCTTCCACCAACTACATTCCAAGAATGGCTCTTAGGAATTTACACACAATGCACACACTTCTTAAAACCAACTTATGTGTTTGCTATTATTATCTTCTCTTTATAAAGGGAAGCTTGGGGTTTTCTTAGCTCAACAAAGTCCAGGGAGTCATTATTACTTAACCGTCAGGTAGAGAGAGCTCATAGGCCCACTCAGTTTCATCCAACCTTCCCTCACTTCACTCACTCTGAGAAGTGTAGCTATAAATTCATTATAACCAAGGACTTTGTATTGTTTCATGGTCTAGGATGGAGCAACTGAATGGGTGTGCACCTCTGCAAAGGATCTCTCTCACTTGGTAACTTGGCTGAGATAGACTTAGATATATTTCCCATGGCAGTTTACTGATCCGTTAGTAGCTCATTAAGAAAAGTGTGAAACAGGCAGTTTTAACCGTTACCCTCAAAGTATTGGGGCAAACTATCTTGTTTTTGCTATTCCCATTGGGGTGGAACATCTTACTGCTGGGTTTATGGCTTTTCCTTATGTCGCAGAGAAATGTCTACAATTAGATTGGGCTTGGAGGTAAAGGCGATTTGAGTAGGATTGGTGCCAGGCAATATCAGTTTTCACATCTTAGATGAAAGGAGATTTTGAGTCCAGACTAGTTCATTAGAATTCTAAATTGTAGTGTAGGGACAAAGCCAAACAAATAATATACTGTTCCTTTGCTTTTCTTTGTTTTTGTGTATGTGTTTCCTTATGCAAAAAATATGTAGTGAAAGCAGGATTTGGGTATTTCAGAAAGTATTATCCAATAATACCGCATTCTCACTACAGTTTTTACATTTGAACATTGACCCAATGTCAATTAGAATGACTTGAAGTAATGTATCTATTGTATTTTATTTTGAGAGGGGATCTCACTCTGTCACCTGGGCTGGAGTGCAGTGGTGCAATCTTGCACACTGCAACCTCAGCCTCCCGGGTTCAGGTGATTATCCTGCCTCAGCCCACCGAGTAGCTGGGATTACAGGTGCGCACCACTGTACCCTGCTAATTTTTGTATTTTGGGTAGAGATGGGGTTTCACCATGTTGGCTGGGCTAGTCTTGAACCCCCGGCCTCGAGTGATCTGCCCACCTTGGCCTCCCAAAGCCATCGTACCCAACCAATGTATCTATTTTAGATAGTACTTAATTATGGTCTTATTTACCTATAGTAAATAAGTACCTGTTTACCTATAGAAATGCACAAATATTGAGTGAACCCTTCTTATCACTTCTCAGCCTTTTGGCTAAGATTAAGTGTGAACAGTCTTATACATTTTTATACATGTATTTACCCATGTGATCACCATCCAGATCAGGATATAAATAATTTTCATTACACAAAATGTTTTCTTGGGCCCCTTTTCAATTACTTCCTCTTCACTCCAAGTTACAGTTATGTTTCTGAGTTATATCCCTATATATTACTTGTGCCTGCTTTAAACTTTATATACGTGGTATTTATTGCATTATTTACTTTTTGTTTCTGGCTTCTTATATTAAACCTAATGTTTTTGAGATGATTCATGGTGTTGCATGTATCAGGAATTAATGGTATCCACAGAGTATCAATAGTGTTTCTGTTCAACTGCTGTAGCACTAACGAATATCTAGAAAAAAATATTCAAAACCTCTATACTGAAATGTGCAAAACTCCATAGTAACATGCAAAATCTCTTTACTGGAAACAAAAAAATTTACTAAGACAAATTAATAAAGTCCTAAATAAAAGGAGAAATAAACCATGTTTGTGGATTGCAAATTCAATGTTAAGATGTTAATACATTAAAAAATTATCTATAGTTTCAGTTCAATCCAGTTAAAATTCCAGCATGCTTTTTATAAAAGATATTGATAAACTAAATCTAAAATTTATATAGAAATTAAAATGACCCAGACAGGCCAAATAATCTTTAATGAAAACTACTGGGACAGAACCTGGATCTTCCTGGGCCTGAATCCCTAGGAGGAACGGTGGCCACAGTCTCCACATACCAGCAGACTTAACCTTTCCTCCTGGTAGCTATGAGGAATCCAGTCAGCCCAGATGAGCAGGTTCCCCCCAGCAAACCACACCCTCTCCAATAAGGGTCAAAGTGCTTCATTAAATGGGTCCTGCTCCCTGTGCCACCCAATTGGGTGAGAACCTCCAAGAGGGGTTGTCAGACACCCTATACAGGAATGATCCTACTGGCATCAGGTTGGTGTCCCTTGAGGTCAGAGATCCCAGAAGAAAGAGCAGGCACCACTCTTTGCTGTTCTCCAGTCTCTTTGAGTGACATCTCCAGGTTTGGGAGTGAATCAGATCAATCGGGCCTGAAATGAACCCCCAGAAAACTGCAGCAGCCCTACAAAAGAGGGACCTGACCATAGAAAGAAAAACAAACAGTCAGAAAGCAACAACAACACCATCAACAACAGCAAAAAAGCCCCCACAAAAACACCATCCAAGGGTCAGCTGCCTCAAAGACCAAAATTAGAGAAACTCACGAAGATGAGAAAGAATCAATGAAGATGTGCTGAAATTCAAAAAACAAGAGTGCCTCTTCTCCTCCAAATGATTGCAACATCTTTCCATCAAGGGCACAGAACTGAATGGAGGATCAGATGGATGAATTGACAGAGTTAGGCTTCAGAAGATGGGTAATAAAAAATGACACTGAGCTAAAGGAGCATGTTCTAACCCAATGCAAAGAAGCTAAGAACCTTAATAAAAGGTTAGAGTAATTAATAACTAGAATATCCAGTTTAGAGAGGAACATAAATGATCTGATGGAGCTGAAAAACACAGGACAAGAACTTTGTGAAGCATACACAAATATCAATAGCTGAATCAACCAAGCGGAAGAAAGGATAGCAGAGTTTGAAGACCACCTTGCTGAAATAAGGGATGCAGACAAGACTAGAGAAAAAAGAATGAAAAGGAATGAACAAAGCCTCCAAGAAATATGGCACTTCATAAAAAGAACCTACAATTAATTGGAGTACCAGAAGGAGATGAGGAGAATGGAAACAAGCTAGAAAACACTATTAAACAGGAGAACTTCCCCAACCTAGCAAGACAGGCCAACAGGCAAATTCACCAAATACAGAGAATACCACTAAGATACTCCACAAGAAGATCAACCCTAAGACACATAATCGTCAGATACTCCAAGGTCAAAATAAAGGAAAAACTGTTAAGGGCAGCCAGAAAGAAAGGCCAGGTCATCTACAAACAGAAACCCATCAGACTAACAGCAGACCTCTCAGCAGAAACTCTACAAGCCAGAAGACATTGGGGGCCAATAGTCAACATTCTTAAAGAAAAGAATTTTCAACTCAGATTTCATATTCAGCTAAACTAAGATTCATAAGGGAAGCAGAAATAAAATCCTTTCCAGACAAGCAAACAATGAGGAATTTTGTTACCACCAGGCCTGCTCTGCAAGAGCTCCTGAAAGAAGCACTAAATATGGAAAGGAAAAACTGGTACCAGCCCCTGCAAAAACACACCAAAATATAAAGACCAATGACACTATGAAAAACTGCATCAACTAGTGTGCAAAATAACCAGATAGCATCATGACGACAGGATCAAATTCACACAAAACAATAGTAACCTTAAATGTAAATGGACAAAAAGCTTCAATTAAAAGACATAAACTGGCAAACTGGATAAGAAGTCAAGACCCGTTGGTGTACTGTATTCAGGAGACCAGTGTCATGTAAAAGACACACACAGGCTCAAAATAAAGAAATGGAGGAAAATTTACCAAGCAAATGGAAAGCAAAAAAAAAAAAAAAAAACCAAAAAAAGCAAAAGAAAAAAAAGTAGGGGTTGCAATCCTAGTCTCTGACAAAACAGGCTTTAAACCACACAAATAACAACAGACAAAAAAAGGGCATTACATAATGATAAAATGAACAATTCAACAAGAGTGAACTATTCTAAATATATATGCACCCAATGCAGGAGCACCCAGATTCATAAAACAAGTTCTTAGAGACTCACAAAGAGACTTCTTGAACTGAGCTCTGGATCAAGTGGACCTAGCAGAAATCTACAGAACTCTCTACCTCAAATCAACAGAATATACCTTCTCAGTACCACATGGCACTTATTCTAAAATCGACCACATAATTGGAAGTAAAACACTCCTCAGCAAATACAAAAGAACTGAAATCATAATAAACAGTCTCTCAGCCCACAGTGCAATCAAATGAGAACTCAGGATTAAGAAACTCACTCAAAACCACACAATTTCATGGAAATTGAACAACCTGCTCCTGAATGACTCCTGGGTAAATAATGAAATTAAAGCAATATCAAGAAGCTCTTCAAAGAAAAGAGAACAAAGAGACAATGTAACAGAATCTCTGGGACACAGCTAAAGCAGTGTAAGAGGGAAATATATAGCACTAAACGCCCACGTCAGAAAGCTAAAAAGATCTCAAATTGACACCCTAATATCACAATTAAAAGAGCCAGAGAGGCAAGAGCAAATTAATCCAAAAGCTAACAGAAGACAAAAAATAACTAAGATCAGAGAAGAAATGAAGGATATGGAGACATAAAAAACCCTCCAAAAACCCAGTAAGTCCAGGAGCTGGTTTTTTGAAAAAATTAACAAAATAGATAAACCACTAGCTAGACTAATAAAGAAGAAGAGAGAGAAGAATCAAATAGGCACAATAAAAAAAAAGATAAAGAGGATATGACCACTGACCCCACAGAAATACAAATTACCATCAGAGAATACTATAAACACCTCTTTGCAAATGAATTAGAAAATCTGGAAGAAATGGATACATTCCTGGACACATACAACCTCCCAAGAAGAGTAAACCAGGAAGAAGTTGATCCCTGAATACACCAATAATAAGTTCTGAAATTGAGGAACAAATTAATAGCCTACAAACCAAAGGACGGATTCACAGCTGAATTTTATCAGAAATAAAAAGAGGAACTGGTACCGTTCCTTCTGAAACTATTCCAAAAAGTTGAAAAGGAGGGACTCCTCTCTGACTATTTTTATGAACCCAGCATTATCCTGATACCAAAACCAGGAAGAGACACAATAAAAATAGAAAACTTCAGGCCAATATATGTGATGAACATCGAAGTGAAAATCCTCAATAATATACTGGCAAACCGAATCCAGCAGCACATCAAAAACCTTATCTACCACGATCAAGTCGGTTTTATCCCTGGGATGCAAGGCTCATTCGACATATGCAAATCATAAATGTAATCCATCACATACACAGAACCAAAGACAAAAACCACAGGATTATCTCAACAGATGCAGAAAAGGTCTTTGATAAAAATTCAACACCCTTTCATGTTAAAAACTCTCAATAAGCTAGGTACTGATGGAACATATCTCAAAATAATAAGAGCTATTTATGACAAACCCACAGCCAATATCATATTGAATGGGCAAAAGCTGGAAGCATTCCCTTTGAAAACTGGTACAAGGCAAGGATGCCCTCTCTCACCACTCCTATTCAACATAGTATTGGAAGTTCTGGCCAGGGCAATCAGGCAAGAGAAAGAAATAAAGGTATTCAAATAGGAAGAGAAGAAGTCAAGGTGTCTCTGTTTGCAGATGACATGATTCTATATTTAGAAAACCCCATAATCTCAGCCCAAAAACTTCTTGAATTGATAAGCAACTTCAGCAAAGTCTCAGGATATAAAAATCAGTGTGCATAAATCACAAACATTCCTTTACACCAACAATAGGCAAGCAAGGAGCCAAATCATGAATGAACTCCCATTCAAAATCACTGCAAAGGAAATAAAATACCTACCAACACAGCTAACAAGGGATGTGAGGGAACTCTTCCAGGAGAACTACAAACAACTGCTCAAGGAAATAAGATAGGACAGAAATAAAAAGAAAAACATTGTATCCTGATGGATAGGAAGAATCAATATCATGAAAATGGCCATACTGCTCAAAGTAATTTATAGATTCAATACTATTCCCATCAAACTACCATTGACATTCTTCACAGAATTAGAAAACACTATTTTAAATTTCATATGGAATCAAAGAAGACTCTGTGTAGCCAACACAATCCTAAGCAAAAAGAACAAAGCTAGAGGCATCATGCTACCTGACTTCAAACTGTACTACAAGACTACAATACCCAAAACAGCATGATACTGGTACCAAAACAGACATATGGACCAATAGAGCAGAACAGAGACCTTAGAAATTATACCACACATCTACACCCATCTCATCTTCGACAAACCTGTCAAAAACAAACAATGGGGAAAGGATCTCGTATTCAATAAATGGTGCTGGGAAAAGTGGCTAGCTATATGTGGAAAAGTGAAACTGAACCCCTTCCTTACACCTTATACAAAAATTAACTCAAGATGAATTAAAGACTTAAATGTAAAACCTAAAACCCTAGAAGAAAACCTAGGCAATACCATTCAGGACATAGGCATGGGCAAAGACTTCATGACGAAAACGCCAAAAACAATTGCAACAAAACAAAATGGACAAATGGAATCAAATTGAACTAAAGAGCTTCTGCAGAGCAAATGAAACTATCATCAGAGTGAACAGGGAACCCACAGAATGGGAGAAGGTTTTTGCAATCTATCCATCTGATAAAGGTATAATATCCAGAATTTACAAGGAACTTAAACAAATTTACAAGAAAAAATACAACCCCATCAAAAAGTGAGCAAAGGATATGGACATACATATCTCAAAAGAAGACATTTACATAGCCAGCAAATATAGGAAAAAAAGCTCAACATCCTTGATCATCAGCGAAATGCAAATCAAAACCACAATGAGATACCATCTCACACCAATCAGAATGGTACTTATTAAAAAGTCTGGAAACAATAGCTGCTGGTGAGACTGTGGAGAAATAGGAATGCTTTTACACTGTTAGTGGGAATGTAAATTAGTTCAACCATTGTGGAAGACGGTATGGCAATTCCTCAAGGATCTAGAACCAGAAATACCATTTGACCCAGCAATCCCATTACTGGATATGTACCAAAGGAATATAAATCATTCTACTATATAGACACATGCACACGTATGTTTACTGCAGCACTATTTTCAATAGCAAAGACATGGAAACAACCCAAATGCCCATCAGTGATAGACTGGATGAAGAAATGTGGTACATATACACCATGAAATACTGTGCAACCATAAAAAGGAGAGAGATCATGCCCTTTGCACAAACATGGATGAATCTGGAAGCCATCATCTCAGCAAACTAACACAGGAACATAAAACCAGACACTGCATATTCTCACTCATAAGTGGGAGTTGAAAAATGAGAACATATGGACATGTAGAGGGGAACAAACACACCCCAGGGTCTGTTGTGGAGTGAGGGGTGACGGGAGGGAAATCAGTGGATGGGTCAATAGGTGCAGCATATCACCATGGCACATGTACAGCTATATAACAAACTTGCACGTTCTGCACATGTATCCCTTATTTTTAGAAGAAATAAAGAAAGAAGAAAACTACTGAAAAAGATATAGACTACCTATTATTACTGTGTTAAGATAGTGTGTTGTCATAAAGACAGATGTATCTGGAAATATGATATAATTATTATATATTATTATATATAAACAGGTATTATTAATTATTGTAATACATGTTATATTTTTACTGTTTAAATGAAGAATTACGTTAAATGTAAAATATTAAACCAAACTTGCATTTCTTAAATGCACACATGCACACGTATGTTTACTGTGCTGTATTTGGTGGTGATGTATTATGTTATACATGGTTGATTTTGATTTGTTAGTGTTTTATTTGGGGACTTTCACATGTATAATTATGAGAGAAATTGTCCTTTCATTTGACATTCTTTAAAGGTCCTTGTTTGTCTTTTCTTTCTTTTGTCTTGTCTTTCAGTTCAGGATTATAATCATCAAGTTGGCACGTTCCTTTTTTATTATTTCAATTTTTTGGAAGAGATTGTGTAACATTTATTACATTTCTCCTTTAAATTTTTAGAATAATAATTCACATCAAAGGCTAGCTAGTCATAGAGATGGTTTATTTGTTCATATATGTGTATGTGAGCATACAACATTTTTAAATTACAGATTCCACTTATTTTATAGGTTTGAGATAATGAAGACATTCTGTGTTTTCTTGTGTGAATTGTGGTAATCTGTGTTTCTGTCTAGAAAATAGTTCATTTAATTTAAACTTTCATATTTACTGTCATAAATTGTTTTGTAGAATCCTTTCATTATCATTATAATACCTTTGGAATCCACAGTGAGATATGTTTTTCATTGCTAATATTTATAACTCATGTTTTCTTATTGTTTGCTTTGTTGATCAGGCTTCCCAGAGGTTTATCAATTTCATTGCTTTTCTTCAAATTACCAATTTTTGGCTTCATTAATTCTCTCTACTGTGCTTTTGTTTCCTTTTTGTCTTCATTTCTGTTGTTGTCTTTATAGTTTTTTTCTCGTGTATAAACTTTTCTCATTATTTTTTAGAATTTGATAAATTCTATTAATGTTGTAAAAGAGAAGTTTGATTATAACTGATTTTTTCTGTAAATTGTGAGATCTTCATTCCTAGACATTTGTGAAAACGTTTAATCTCTTTTTAGTCGAATGTACAAGGTTACTTGTATGTGTATAGTGGAAAGTTTTCTGTTCAGTAATTTCATTCACTGTTTAGTGTTTCCTTTGACTTTAAATCTTGGAAGTTTTCTTTTTTACTGTTTTTTTCTCAATATTCTCTTACATATTATTTCTTCTAATTGATCTCCAGTTCTCTTTTTTTGCTGTATGAATTTCTTCCACATATTTTAAATTTTTAATTGGAAAATTTTTAGAACTTTTATTCTAATTCACCACTCACTTTTCTGTTTTTCTAATCTGAGATCTACTGCAACCAGTGTTAATAATATAAAAATCGTGATTTTAATCCATTGCATATCTTTCTGGGTTTTGGTTATTGTTTGATCTTTTAAAGAAGAAATTTACTATGGAAGTTTGCAACTTTGTAATCACTTAAATGAGAGATATTCTAAAGTTTTGTATTGTCCTCTTAACCTTAAACAGTACTCTTAATTTTTTTGCCATGGTTTTAAGATTATGTCTGCATATGTCAGTCTTTCTAGTAGACAATGCAAATAACGAACATGATCTATAAACGGTGAGTGTGCTATGCCATATTCATAGCTTGATTTTGTCATTAAAGCAATAAAAAAAAACAGAAAAATTTTAGCATCGTACGTTATCTAATTAACATGTAGGATGATGTATATCAATTCCCTGCATTTAGGTAGAAATATTGTGAAAATCTGACATAAAATTGAACTAGAATCATGAATAGATCATATCGATGAAAAGACTCAGAAACATCCAAAGAAGAAAGCTTGAAGGAACTGGGCAAATGTGGAAATGTCTTCAAAAATCTCAAGCTGCCAGGAAGATGATTAAGTCTACTATTTCTGTGTAGCCCTAAGAAATAGAAATTCAGACAGTGCAATCTAAAAAGTAATATTTAAAAAAATTCTGTGTGCCAAAAAGAAAACTATATTCAGCAGTGGATGTATGAATATAAGAGAAATGTGAAAGAATTCAAACATGGACTTGAGAACACAGGGGCTGACCCAAATGGCTACCAGCATTCTTCCTGATCATGAGCTTCTTTGATTCTACTTTTTCTCCCTCTTCAATCCCAATTTCTAAAAGCAGGACGAAATTTCATCGATCTGGTATGCATAAGAAAACCTAAGATAATTTCGGATGCAAAGACACATTTTTCCCAAAAAATGTGTGTCAATTAAAATATTACATATACTCTTTTCTAACTAGTGGTGGGATTAATAGACAACCTACACATGAATGTTTATACAAGATTTATTCATAATTGCCAAAAATTGGAAGCAACCAAGATGTCCTTCAGTAGGTGAATGGATAAACAATCTTTGGTATATTTTATACAATAGCATATTATTCAGTGATTTAAAAAAAGAAATAGTTACCAAGCCACAAAAAGGCACGTATGAATCTTAAGAGCATTTTGCTAAGTGAAAGAAGCCAATCTAAAAATGCTGCTTACTGTATGATTTTAACTACATGGTATTATGAAAAACGCAAAACTATGGAGACAGTAAAAAGATCAGTGGTTGCCAGAGGGTCAGGACTAGGGGTTGAGTAGAGGGTTGAGGAATGAATAGAGCAGAGAGGATTTTCAGGGTGGTATAACGATTTTTCACAATACGGTAATGATAGACACATATCATTATACATGCATCAAAACTCACAGAACGTACAACACCAAAAGCAAGCCTAATGAAAACTATTCCCTTTAGTAAATAATAATGCATCAACATTGACTCATCAATTGTCACAAATGTACCACACAAACACAAAATGCTAATAACAGGAGAAACTGTGGAGGGTGGGGGACGGGGGAAGGAGTATGTGGGAAATCTCTGTACTTTCTGCAGAGAAAGTCCTATAAATGTAAAACTGCTTTAAAAATGTCTATTACTTTAAAAATGTGTATGACTACTTTCATACTTTCATAACTGATGGAGACACCTTTAAAACAATACAATAAAGTGATCAATGCAATATTAAAATGGATACTTTTCTTTTAAAAATAAAATGGTAAAATACTGTACTATCCTGAGTGCTTTCTATTCTTCTTTCTTAACTGAAAATTCAGAGGATAAATTTTACTGATGATGAGTACTGATACTTTAGAGGTCAGTCTCCTAGAGTGTTTCATGGTCCACCATATTCGGCACAGCTCGCTAAGATTATGTGCTTTTTTATTGAGATGTGTTGTTTGGCTGAGTTTATCACTTTTTAAAAATACAGGGTTCCAGAGAATTTCTTGTTTTGTCTTCAATTCAGATTTTAATTTTTATGTGGGAAATTCTTAATTGATGTGATCTATATTCAGTCTCTTACGTGTTTTATATATATTATGTATACTTATGTACTAATCTATACACTGGCATATACGATTGTGTATTTATGCACATACAGACCAGCCCTAGAGTCAGCTATGAATTACTTAGAAACTGCACTTCTGCCTGATGCTGTGTGGGCTTCCTTCGAAGATATTTTCAATTGTGCATTTGAATCTCCCTGAGGCACATAGTTTTAAATGCTGGAATCTGCTTCTCTGCCTCCAGTTAACTCTATATGTGGTAGTGGTGATTAGAAAGAATCCATTCTTTAAAATTATACCATACAATTGGGAGAACTTGTGCAGTTGGCAAATTGTTGCTTTTACCTATTATTTTGTCTTCTCCATGGTGGTCAGGTGTAACACATTATTTTTCTCCTGAGCCATTTTATTCTATGCCTCTGCGTATAGATCCTGGTGATTTTTAGAATTGGATTCAGCCCAAGTAAGGATTCAAACATGATATTCTCTGTTTCCTTGGAAACCTAAAAGACACTTCCTTCCAAAGTGGAGACTTGAAGCTTTTGGCGTCAATGTATTGTGCCTAACTCCCAGGGCCAGGCTCAAAATACTGGGATAAGTCTCTCACTTTTGAGGGTTGGGGGAGGCTTTCTTTATATCCTAACAAACCTCAACTTACTAGAACTGTCTCAGTTCTTGATACAAACTGGGAGATTCGCTAAATTTTCCTTACATTTTATAGCTACATTAATTTAAAAACTATTTACAAACATCAATGAAAATTGTTTTGTCACTTTAAAAAGAGATGCTGTTCTTTGGAAGGATAGCTTTAGAACCTAAAAAAAAATGTACAAGAAAGTAGGACATCCTCAATATCTTATTTTGTAAAGAAGTGCTCCCAATATTGGCTGTATTTATACGAGTGTTTCCAAACTTTATAGTCTACCGGAATTACCTGGAAGTCTTGTTCAAACAGAGCTCTGCTCTCAGATTGAATATGTCTGTGTGGAGCCTGGGACTTTAGATTTCGGACAAGGTCCCAGGTGTTGCTGATGCTACAGACCCCAGGCCCACATTATGAGAATCACCGCTCTATGGGAACCCTTTTCTCACAGCTGGGACATTTGATTTGGGGCCTTAAATGTTGTTTGGAAAGAGCCTGGTTTTAGGAAGCAGACAGACTGGGTTTCATTTTTACTCTGCATCAAATTGTATGATTTTGGATAAATAATATCTCTAAACTGTAGTTACCTCATCCGTTAAATAATGATGAAAATAATGCCTTTCTTTTACTTGTAATGCATCTCTTCAAATTTTCTGTTTCTTCGTGAGTTAGTTTCAATAATTGTGCCTTCCTAGGAATTTTCCCACTTCATCTCAGTTCTCTCATTTGTTAGCATGTTTTATTCATGATGTTGTCTTAGGGTCATTTTTGTTTTTATAAAGTTGGTATTCACATTCCCTCTTTCACCTCTGACTTCAATAATTGAGTCATCTCTTCTATTTCTTGGTTAGTCTAACTACACATTTATTGATTTTGTTGATGTTTTCAAATAACTAACATTTAGGGTTCTTGATTTTGCCTATTATTTTTCTATTCTCTATTTCATGATTTCTACTCTATGCTTTATTATCTTCTTCCTTCTACCTATTTGGATTTAGTTTACTGTACTTTCTCTAGTTTAAGATTGGAGTTCCATCTCAACATTTTATTATGTTGTATTTTCACTTTTATTAATCTCAAAGTATTTTCCAGTTTCCCTTATGAGTTCTACTTGACCCATTGATTGCTTAGAAGTGTGTTGTTTAGTTTCCACATTTAAAAAATTTCCCAAATATCTCTGTTTGATTTCTAATTTCATTCTATTGTGGTTGGAGAACATACTTTGTATCATAGCAATACTTTAAAATTATTATTTTATTTTACATGTTTAATTGATACAATAATTGTACATATAAGGTACATGTGTTGTCTGGCAGATAGTGAAGTAAAAGACAATGAAACTATTACATGTGTATAATATGTAATTACCAAATTGGGATAACTGGCATATCTATCGCCTCAAACATTTGTCAAATCTTTATGTTCGGAATATCCAAAATCCTTTCTTCTAGCTATTTTGAAATATATGATAAATTACTGTTAATTATAGTTACCCTACTCTGCTATAGAATCCTATAAAATTATTGAATCGTGTTTTATGGCCTTTATATGCTCTAACTTGGAGAAAGTTTCATGTGCTTTTTACATCATAAGGCTTTTATAATCATTTTTTGCCTGATATTAACAATTACTATGCTATTCAGAAGATTTTGGTGTTTACGCAGATATAAAATTATTTCAATGAGGGAAAAAAATCAAGGCAGATACCATTATTTTCACTTCATTAGTGAGGTAATATAATTATAGGGAGCTAGGTTAAAGAGTGTGATTATAATCGCTAATGAGGGCTGAACACCATTTACCATTTTCATGGGGTACATTATTCGAGCACCTGCGTGTGTCATTTCACTTAAAGTTGAAATCTCCATTGTAGGGGTCAAGACTTGTCCCTCTGAAATTTTGCTGAGAAATCAACTCACAAAAGGCACAGTCATAAGAGAAAAGGCATACAAATTTATGTGATCATAATTCTATATGGCATGGCAGCCTTATGAATGAAGACCCCAAAATACAGGGAAAATTGTCCATTTTAATGCTTAGGGTCAACAAAGTGTGAACAACTGTGTAGAAATATAGTCTATTGCTAACAGACTGAGTAGGAAAACCCAGTAAGGCCTCTCTGTCTAGATTTTTCTCAGCCTCTCTGAGCATGCATCCCTTCCTTCTGGGCCTGGGGCAGGGCTCTCTCTGGAATGGAGATCTTGTGACTTACAGTCAAACGAGGTAGGTCAGATCATTTTGGGGGGACCGCTTTTTTTTACACAGAAAGGCAGAGAGAAACTTTGAGTGATATTTTTAGATTTTTTAGGTTTTCTGGCTAGCTTTGGGAAAAGGGGTTCTGGTTTCTATGACCTACCTTGGGGAAGAGGGATTCTAGTTCTATATTAAGCCTAAGGGGACAATGGGACTGAGAGACAGGAGAGTGGGAGAAGTTAAGAGAAAAAAAAGTTTTGCTTCTGAGGCCTTCATTTTGGTGTATTGTTTTCTGAGTCCTAATACCAAGAACCTGTCAATGAAATTAAGTGAAGACTTACGGGAGTTTTTCTCTGTGTAGAGCATTTGGTAATACTTCTTGTCTCAACATCACTCTGTAAAATAATCATCTGGGCTGCCAATAACAGTGCTTGCACCTATCAGATATTCAGTAGATAGTTTTTGATTAATTCAGAATGGATTTATTTTTACTTATTTTTTTCTAGTACTAAAAATCATATGTGCCTTGCTTTTATCACATGTATTCCTTATCGATTGTGTTCTAGGGGGGAAAAAAAACAAAATAAAAATCAAGACCAGAAATGGGAAAAATATATACTCTTCACAGCTATTTCCTTTGGGTCAATAGTAGCCTTGACCCAGGCATTCTTTGAATTGCTTTAAGCCTACTTTCTCTGGCTTTTACTTGGCTGAGGACCACAGGTGTAATTGATTATGTGATTAGAGAACACAAAAATGAGACCCAAACTGAAAAGTAATTTTACCTGGTTAAGGGATGGATTCTCTTGGTAATAGCACAATAGGGACTCGCACTTACAATGCAAAACCCTCCACTCTTGGCACCAATTCCAAAGCATCAACACTCCTTCACAGAATGGGACTTTAATAAGCATTGGTCTCTTTATTATTACAAAAGTAACAGATGATCTTTGTGGGAAAAAAATACAGTAATATATACGATAAAAGTCCAACTCTTATCTTTCTTATTCCTGTACCTTAAACTAACTTCCTGTACATTTATAGACATATAGTTTATTATTCAAACAATGAAATTTCACCAATTTAGCATCTTGATTTGGGGATTTAACAATTATTTCATGCATATTTTACATGATAATTAAATACATCTGATGTATCATTTATCTAGCCAGATCTTTTTGTTGTGAGGAATTGAAACTGTCAAATTAATAAGAGATAATTGTATTCACTATATCCTTTTAATTTCTTCAATAACTAATATTCTTGGACATTTTGGGGGTATGTGTATTATTCATACATGTTTTCCTATGCATTACCTTTCCATCTTTGATAATTTTTTTCAAGCAGTTTTTAAATGTTTAGTTGTATTTAAACTCTTGATATACAAAGGATATTGTTCTAATTATCTGTTGGTACGTAATAAAACCACTCAAAAATGTCATTGCTTGAAAAATAGTAACATTTATTTTGTTCACAAACTTGTAATTTAGTCAGGGTTTGATGGGGACATCTTATTTCTGGTCAGTCCTGCCTCATTTGAGCCAGATTAAAAACTGGGAGCTAGAATCTTCTGAAGACTTACTTATTCATTTTCATGTTTCTTGATTAAGCTGACTTTCACCTTGGAAGTCAGCTGGAGCTGTTTACCAGACACCTGCATATGGCCTCTGTCTGTGGCTTGGGCTTCCTCATAACATGGCAACTAAGTTTCAAGGGCAAAATCACAAGAGAGATTCAGGCGAAAACGGAATTGCCTTTTCTGAACAATCCTTGAATGTCTTGCAGTGTCATTTCTGCCAGCTTCCATTTGCTAGACACAGGTAGCTCAAACTGACCCACAGTCAAGGGGAGAAAAATTAGACATTAGGTTTCAGTTTTCATTGGGAGAAGTGTCAGAGTTTAAATGTTTTAAAACCACCATAGACATTAACTTTTTTTGTAATTTATTTTTTCTTTGTTTTATTTTAAATCATTTACTCATTTAGCCAACTTTGTGGCTGCTAAGTTTGGACATCTTTAGGGAGGGCTTCCTTTAGTCAAGGTTAAAAAGATATTCTTCTACTTTTACTTTAGTGAGATGTAAAGGGTCTAATGTTATTTTTAAATGGATAAACAATCATTGCAACGCATATTATTGAAGGGCCTATCCTACTTTGAATGGCTTCTTTATTATTGAATACATTCTTACATATTAATTACACTGCTCTTGGATTCTATTTAGTCCCATCAAATTATTGGTTTGTTTTACACCCATTTTTTCATAGTTTTTATTACTGCAGTCTTCTGGACCTGTAATCTCAGTGTCAGCATTAGTGTTAGAAGCCTTTTTGCTTTGTAGAGTCATCTTTAGTATTTAAAAATAGACTTCTGGGGTACCACTCGATTTAATGAGAAATTCATTGTCCATCGTTTATCTCTAGAATGTTTTTGGTGGTGGGGGAGGGGGAAAGGAGTGAACACGCTCATCCTAAATTATTTTACTCATTTTTTTTTTTAATTTTCCAGATTTCTTAGTGTCTTTTGTGTTTTGAAGTCTTTTTCTGGAGGTTTGGACTAATGGAAGGTACTAAAATGAAATTCCTGTCTTTAGAAGTCTCTTAGTCACTTCAGCCAGTAGAAATTGCTCATGTTCTGCTATTTTCTCCAGTCCCAAGACCATTTGCATAAAATGTGTACCCTCGTTTTAAAACCTCTTCACATATTTTTAATATGGTCCTTGTTTCCAATTCTCTCCTTGTCACGATGCCTCTGAAAATCCACTTTTCTTCACCTTCTCTTCAGAGTAAGATAGTTCTCTTTTTTGTGGGCCATTATGATGTTTATATGAATACTCCTAATTTCACACTTAAAAGGTCTATCTACATTTTTTAAAATATATATTTTCCCTTCTTTCACATGAAATTTGCTAGATGAATTTTAGAATCAAACTCCTTAAAAAGAAAAAAAAAAAAGAGATTTGAATTTAGAATGTTTTAAATTTATGGGTACATTTGGTTGGCAATTGTCATCATTGTAATTTTGGAACATTTCATATTTATAAATCTTCCCAAGCTTACCTCCTCCAATCTCCCCCTCCCCTGAACATTTTTCTCTATTTATTCAGTTTTTCAGTGATGTGCTTTTAGCCTGTTTTTATCGTTTTCCACGTTTTGGTTGTTAACTCCCACTGGTGGTCCTTCTAGGAGGGTCCAGCATTCCTGGTTATAATAAGAAGTATGGGTACGTTTTTAACTAGTGAGCAGCTGCCACGGTTTATATCCCAAGGCAGGAGGACCACATATTTCTACACTCTCCAAGCCCATGTTCTTTCCACGTTTCAGGTACTCTCTAATACAACAGGTGAGCATTGGAGATAACCGACACATGACATATCACTGGCCAGAGGTAGCTGAAAAGGTTTTCACATCATCAAGAAGTGATTTTAAGCACACAGGCTCAAGATACTACTTGTATTTATAAAAAGGAAACTCATTCCCTTGGATGTCATCCCCTGTGGCATAAATCACTCTCAATCTCGTCTCCAGATACCTCTCAGGATAAGGTTAGCCAGCCACCTGTGACTCTGCCTCTAATTATTGTTTACTTCAATGTCAAAGTTTAAGCTGATAATACTGTCATTAATGCCAGTTGAGAGGTTCTAGTGCCAGACTAGATGGCAGTGACAGAGCTGAGTGTCAGCCCTTGATTGAGGCATTGACTCTATTTTATTTAAGCCACACTATTACCTTTGCTAACTTTTGGAATGAAAAAAGAAGGCAACAGTCAAAGCATTCTACAGTTTGGGGCTCACTCTCTTGCTTATGGAGTTTCTCTTGAATTTATACAATTTGTTCATGGTTTTCTTTCAATTACTGTAATGGCTAATTTTCCTTCTGAATAGCCCATTTAACATGCCATTTTACTTTTTCATTTTTAAAGATATTATAGAATATTTTTGCTAATTGATGAAGCTTTTCCCCAATTTTTTAAAGTGGTTATTGCTTATATTTAAGAATTGATATTTTTGATGTTTGATTATCTTGAAAAATGTATATAATATATACATACATATCTCAGTTTTTTAAAGGAAATATGGTTTATATATATACATAAGTATGCATACACATATATGCTATGTATAAAATACATATAGATACATAAGCCTCAATGAATTTTTAAACTCATTGACATAGAGTATATGCCTTTTAAAAACTTCTATCTATGGGCGCATTAGCTTTCATATTGCTATTACTGTATATTACTTATGGTCACACAGTCCTGAATCTAGACTTTCATCTGTCTTTCTTTTATTAAGGATTAGCTCTTGGTTTCATTTTATTGTTATCATTTAATTTTTTAAATTTCTTTTTATTTTGAATGTTTAGCTAAATTATTTTTTAGTGCTTTGTATTTCCCAGTAAATAAACTAAAGGATATATGTGTGTGTGTGTTTGTCTCTATAATTTTAAATGCAATACATAACACATATAGAAGTGTTCTCAATTTCAGTCACTTAAAACGTTCCCAATTTTGGCTTTAGTTTCCCCGATAATCCAAGTTATTGAGAAGATATACTATGTATATTTAATTTCTAGATTAGTTATTTTTAGATATCTGTCTTGTTAATTCCTTGTTATTTTCATTGTTTTCACATAATTTTTCTATTTGCATCATTTTTTCTGTGAGTTTGTGAGCTTTGGGTATCACTTACAATATTACATATTTTTGTATTTAAATATTTCTTGAATATCTGAACATATTTTATTTGGATTGGATAAAGGCCCTTAAATACAAAATACATGTCTTACAAAACTTTTATTCAACATTTTTACATTTACGATATATCTTTTTGTCATATATCAGTTTGTGAGATAACTGTTAAAATTCTCATTTTGTAATTGTGGTTGTGCCATAAGATTTCTATTACATGTTAATTTCTGTTTCTGTTTTTTTATCTTTAAATAGGATACCTTGTTGGTAAGAATTATACAAAATTGGCCGGGCGTGGTGGCTCACGCCTGTAATCCCAGCACTTTGGAAGGCTGAGGTGGGCAGATCGCCTGAGGTCAGGAGTTTGAGACCAGTCTGGCTAACATGGTGAAACCCTGTCTCTACTAAAAATACAAAAATTAGCTCGGCATGGTGGCGCACACCTGTAATCCCAGCCACTTGGGAGGTTGGGGCAGGATAATCGCTTGAACCCAGGAGGTGGAGGTTGCAGGGAGCCAAGGTCACACCATTGCACTCCAGCCTGGGTGAAAAGAGCAGAACTCCATTTAAAAAAAAAAAAAAAAAAAGAATTATGTAAAATTTATGCCCACTTTTCTAGTATCTAGGGATAGAAATAGAAATCACTTTCATGCATATCTTTATTCTGGAAAACAATCATTTTTGTGTTCTCCTATGTGTTTCAAATGTAGAATATGAAAATACCATTTTTTTGTTGTTAAATTTTATTTTCCTTTAGAGAGCTTGGCAGAAACTACTTTGGCTCTTGTTATGCAGTAAATTTCACTTTGGAAGAGCTGTATCAACTTGCAAAAGCTGAATTGTCATATCCTTGGATTCCAAAATCCAAGGTTAAGGAAAATGACTGCCACGGAAAAGGAACCCTGACAAACCAAGTTCCAGTAGTAAGGAAAGCCAGGGAAGACTCTGAGATAATGTTGTCTTGAAGGAAGAAAGATACATCTGGGATGGTGACCCAGCTTTAAGACGAAGGTTCATGTTTGATAAATGCCAACAGTGCAATAAGAACACATCACCAAACATGACTAACTAAGGCTGGGAACATGGGGGCCTGGGGATCCTTTCTTGAGAAAGCTGAAGTTTGGAGGACAACTCCCACTTAACTGGCAGTGTTGATTTCAGCATCACAGTGCCAGAATTAATGTGAGCTCCCTGTTGCAAGCACCTACACAATGTTGGGCAAGATAGCACGACAACAACAAAATAAATATTGTCAATGATTAAAGAAAGAGAAAGAATCCCCTTATAGTAGAAATAAAGCAGGGTCTTAAAGCCTGTTTGTAGGTGACAAAGCAAAGCCCTGAGGAAATGTTGGGAATGGGCTGAGTCTGGGGTTTTGACTCCTGAAAGCTGGAAAAGATGTGCTCTTTGGGCCTTTCAAAGGGGCAGAGATGGTACTGAGAACCTTGCAGGGAGGCAAAATCAAAAAGGGCAAAGTGAGAAAGAAGCTTGATTCTGCAGAGATGGTACTGAGGACCTTGCAGGGAGGCAAAATCAAAAAGGACGAAGTGAGAAAGAAGCATGATTCTGTCCATGGGGATCTAGAAGACTCCTGTGAGAGATACTGGTGTACAGTCCTAAATTAAACACCAACATGCCGCTGGAATTCTCAGGGTGAGAAATACCGTAGGATGATTTTAAACAATAACATAAACAACAACCACAAAAAGCACATACATGCACACACATGCATATACATGGCAGTTATGAAATGAAAAATCATTTTATAGGAACTTTGCCACAATGAAGTGTGCATTAAATTTCCCTGAGGTAGAGTGGCATTAGAAAGGAGAAAAAAAATTAAAATACCTATGATTTGAGTGACTACAGCACTGTGATAGCACAACAAAGTAAATATGTTGAAAGGATTATATGAATAAAATAAGGATTAGAAAAAAATGGAAACTCTAAGAACAGGCACATTTTTAAAGGAATCGAATAAAACTTCTAGAAATAAAATTACAGCTTTTGATATAAAAAACTCAATGAATGTTAAATAGCAGATTAAGCACATTTGAAGAGTGATTTACTGAGCTGAAGGATGGATCTGAGGAAATTATCCACAGCGGCACAGTAAGGAAAAAAAGAAAATATGAGAAGAGATATAAAGAAGAGAATGGAAACATACCTAAAAATCAATCTACCAAAGATACGCAGAGCTATTACAGAGAAAACTTTAAAATTTTACAAAGTACATAAAAGAAGACCTGTATTAATAGAGAGACACATCATTTCGTGGATGAAAGACTCAACACCTTAAAGATGTCACATTTTTTCAAAGGCAAATAAACAGCTAAATGTGTTTTTCACAGAGCTCATCAGAGTGATCTTAAATTCTGACAGATGAGTAAATTTCTGAAAATAGTCAGGAACTTTTTAGAGCAGAATAAGGTGGGAGGTCCAAATATGTTATAAAGCTATAGTCATTGGAACCATGTGATATTGACAAAGTGGCTTTATAGACAAAAAGAACAGAATAGAGAGGCCAGAAACAAACCCTTTATGGAATCTTGGTATATAACAAGTCACTGTTTCATAAAACAGTGAACAAATGTTTGACTGGTTGGCAAATATTTTCTTAAAGGGACAGATGGTAAATAATTTAGGCATTGAGAATCAGAGTGACTCTGTCACAACCACCCAGCTCTGCTGATGTAGCACAAAAACAGCCAATGTAGAAACAAATGAGGAGAGCTGTGTTCCAGGAAAACTTTATATACAAAAATAGGCAGCTATTTTTGTATGTAAAAATGTGGGCCCCAGTTTGCCATTCTCTGCTCCGTTTAATAAATTGCTTTCAGATATTTGATAATTTGATTTAGAAAATTACGAGAGAAGATTCCCTTCTCACCCTGCACATGGAATAAATTCCACAAGGGTCAGCATTCTAAATAAGAAAAATAAATCTTTAGAATCTATCCAGTAAAATACAGGAAAATCTCAAAGTAGGAAAAGGTTTCTTGAACAAGAAATAACAAAAAAATAGAAACGGAAAATATTGCCATGTTGGCATTAAACTTAAAATATTTCTGTATGTGGAAATACATTACATGAACTAAGTTTTAAAATAGGCTACAGTTTGATGATATCTGCAACATACATAACCAGCCCAGTATTAGTAAAAAGAAAGCTTATAGAGTACTTACAGATCAATAAGATAAACTCGTCAAAAGAAAAGAAACAAATGAACAAATGACATCTAAAGCTGATTTAAGAAGATAAAATTCAAATGATTAACACTCATATGAAAAGATGCTCAAGATCTAGCAATCAGGTAAGTATAATTTAAAATACGAGATTCCATTTCAGAGTCACCAATATCACAGATATAAAGAGGAGGAAAGTCATATATTGCTATTCTGAGTGTAATTGCATACTGCCATGTTGGAAGCCAACTGGGTAATAGCAATATTGAAGTTGTGAATATACTAATATCCATAAATTTCTAACATATGTTCTGGAGAAACTCTTACATATATGCAGATGGAGAAATACAAGGATATTACTATGGCATTGTTGAGAGTGTCAAAAAAACAAAATAAATATTCATCAAGTAGAATGATAAAATTTCCAGTATTAATAAGTACGTTATTTTTACACATATTGACATTTGTACATATCAAAATTATAACATTAAGTAAAAACTTCTGACAGAATTATAAGATTACTTTTATGTAACAACAGAAAATGCACAAAGCAATGCCGTATATTGCTCTTTTAGTCAGTTGATTGGTGAAAGTAAACATATATGGACTTGGATAGAAAGGATAACCACACATTTCAGGACAGTCAATGCCTCTTGGGATAGAAAAAGAAAAACAGAATTGGAAAGAAGTACAAAGGAATAACTGTATCTGTAACATTTTATTTTCTTAAAAGTGACAGGAAGCAATTTGGACATGGATTAAATACGAGTGGTGGGTACCACTGGCATCACATCTTATTTTTGTAATTTTTTTCTTTGCTTGAATAATTTGACAATTTTAAAATAGAAAACTAAGAAAAATATATATACATATATGTCTACACAAACATATAGGTAGATATATGTGTAAATATACACATAGACACACACAAACACACAACATACATACACATATGAAAAGATTAGATGTGAGAGAGGCTGGATTACTCAAGTGTGCAAAGGCAAAGAAATAATTGCAAAATTTCAGGTCTGCAGGTACAAGACAAGTTTTGAAATGTTAGTAGGTAATAGATCATGCAGAACACTGTTAAGCAATGAAGAACTCCACTGAAGGTTTTTAAATTGAGAGAAGGTGGTTGTAATAAATTGTTTAAAAGCTCCTGCAGAAAGCAGCATGGAAAATGGACTGGAGACTATGCCTGAATATTGTGGGTTAACCACTGAGGGAGTATTTTAGTAGTCCTCAGAAGAAACAATGGCAGCTTGTAATAGTTCAGAATGTAACATCAATAGGACTTCGTGATAAAACAGGAGAGGAAATGAAAGTATTAATATGATTCTGAATATTTGCCCTTTGTTGTTTCATCCCAGTTGTCATGGGATTACAGGAGAAGGTGAAGATCACATCTTTAGTTTGAATATGTGCTATTAGTTTGATGTGAACTTGAGACATCTACATGGAAATTTCAGGTCTTCCCAGAGCTCAGGGAGCAGTTTGGGTTGGAGATTTGAGGGTTTTGCCTAAACTGGTAATTGACACTGTGGGCTAATATTGGATAGCATGGGACAGCAGAGAATCAGAGGAAAAGTGGCCCTAATCTATAGCCTTGAAGAACTTCAACTTCCAATGGTTGAGATGAAGAGGAGGTGTCTTACGAAATAAAACTGAGAAGTGTCAGGAAATTAGGAAGAAAACACAAAGAAATAGAGGAGCCAGTAATGACAAAAGAAGACAACGCTTCAATGAAAAATGTAGTAAAATAGTTTGGAAAGCTAGTGGGAGGTGAAACAGAACAAAGACTAAACAATATCCACTGGACTTAGTGACATTGCTACTACAGAAACCACTGCTTTAGAGACATAATGGAACAGATAGCTGGTTTGTCTGATAACTCAGTGAAGGAAGGATAAACAAAAAAAATGAGTATAAACCTTTTTGGAATTGGTTTATCTAAAAGAAGAGAAGATTATATCTGGAAAAAAGCTGCTGGATCATGATTTTATAGAGCATATTCAATGAGAAATTAAATCGAAATGATGATATTGACTATACTAGACAGAAAGGCATGCAATTTAAGTTACGTGAGTATAGGGTTTGTAACGATGGGTAGAGAAATCAGGGTTGAATACAAGGAAGGACAGTTTACCTTTTGTAACAGGAGGGAATGGAGGCAGATACTGGTCGGTATGGTCGTCAGAGGAAGACTGAAGGATTCTAATTTAATTTTCTCTTAAGTAGCAGCTAGGCATCTGTAGGGAGTGGGGTTAGGACTGAGAGGTGGAGTGTTTGAGGAGAGTGGACAAAGTATAAAATCGTTATTACGGAAAGTGAGGACGCATGTAAAAGAAAGACGCAGAGTACATTTGCCTAGAAGTTTTGCATGCACATTTGAGGTTATGTTCATTAAATTTATGACAAAAATATGTAATTTTAAGTTAAATTCTCCAATTGCCTTTGGCTTTTCAGATATAGGCAGAGAGAGAGTATACACGGGGGAATATGCTGGGTTGGGCTTTTGCTCCACTAGTGCCATGACATTCAAGAAATTTCTATAGTGAGGCAGAATGCACTAGAAAATATATTGGAACATTTTACAACTGGTGTCTTCCCTTTCTGCGGAGGATAAATTACAAAATTGCCAGCTTATATTTTCAAGTAAATTTTTTTGTTATTCAAAGATGATTCCTTGATACTAAAATTTCTGAGACCTTGTTTGCCCCAAATAAATCCCTGCCTCCCACCCCAGGCTTAAGTAAATAATAATTTGGCCAGGTATTTTTTTTGTGGAAAGATGTATAGGGATTAAAACCATAAAGTCTCAAATCTGTCTGTGTGATCCTGAATCCCACTCTGCTTCTTACTAACTGTATAACTTCGCAGAAGTTACTTAACACTCTGCCTCATTTTCTTCGTCTGTAAAAAAGGCATAAAAATACTGATTTACTTATGTGAGGAATAAATGGAGTATTACATGTAATGCACTTAAACTACTGTGTAGAAATGTTAGTTAATTCAAAAATAGTGTCAAAACTACTCTGGAATTTGAAAAACACTTTTTCAATTTTCTCCCAGCATTCTTTATTATTAAACATAGGTCTAATCTTGATTAGTATATAATTTATGTTTAGATACATTTCTCTTTCTGCCTTAAAGCTTTTTCTTATTTTCTCTTTATTTATTTATTTTTCTTGAGGCGGAGTCATGCTCCGTTGCCCAGGGTGGAGTGCAGTGGGGCGATCTGGTGCACTGCAACCACCGCCTCCTGAGTCCAAGTGAATCTCCTGTCTCAGCCTCTGGGGTAGCAGGGATTACAGGTGCCTGCCAACACGCGTGGCTAATTTTTGTATTTTTAGTAGAGACGGGGTTTCACCATGTTGGCCAGGCTAGTCTCAAACTCCTGACTTCAAGTGAGCCACCCACCTGGACTTCACAAAGCGGTGGGATTACAGGCGTGAGTCACCATGCCCAGCTGATTTTCTCTTTATTCTTGAAATTTAGAAATTTCAGCTGCATTAGACAAAAAAAAAAGAAAAACAACAACAACAAAAAAGCCCTACTTGAACACAGGGAGCTCTTCAATGTGAAGTCTTACAAGCTTCACCTTGAGAAAATTCTTATTTCCCATCTTAGTATTACCATGATTAACATTTTTTTGCTCTTATTCTACAATTTTTATTAGAATGCTATTGCATCTTGTTATTTATCCTCCAAGTTCCTTACTTCTATTTGTTCCATATTTCTAATTAAACTCTATTTTTCCAGAATTTTAAAATCTTTTTCACCAATGTTTCTGACATTGTATGATTATTATGTTAATGTACTTTTCTCTCTTCTTTTAGTGTGAATAGTGATGCATACAGTCAGATCATAAAAGGAACACTTACCTGTACATTACCCAGGTTGACAAAGTATTTCTAGTGTGCAGAAGTGTACCATGTACCAATCCGTAATTACCATCTCATTATTCTCCCCTAGAGACCATTATTATTATGAATTTTATGATATTTTGTTTTTCTTCATAATATTACTATCTACATATGTATTCCTAGAAGTTGGATCTTAGTCATTTTTGCATTTGCAATTTTAACATAAAGAACCTTACGATGTGTATACTTTGGCGTTTATGAGCTTCGTCCATGCTTTTGCAAGTGGCTATGTTTCTATATGTTTATTTCTATATAGTATTCCATTATATGAGTATTTCACAATTTGTCTATTTGCTAATGGTGACCATTTAGATTATACACATTTTGGACCTATTGTGAACAGTTCTTGTGCATGTAATCTAATACACATATGCTTGATTTTTTATGAGTGGAGTTGCTGGGTTATAAGCTACGGTAGCTTTATACTTACTAGATAACGATAAACAGAATTCCATAAGAGTTTCCTACAGAGTTCCATAAGAGTTGAACAACCTTACATCCCACCCATAGTTCATAACAGCACCCAGGGCTTCACATCCCAGGCACCACCCGATACTATCAGAGCTGAAATTTTTCCAAATCTAATGGGTATGTAATGATGACAGTATTCAATCCCCTTGGTATTTCCTCTTTGGAGAGTGCATGATTAAGTCTATTTGTCCATTTTTCTAATACAGTATTTTCCTTTTTCCTATTTACTTATAGTAGTTCTTTATATTGTGTTAATACAAATCTTTTATTTTTACATGCACTGTAAACTATTTTTTTCTCAGTTTTTGGCTTTTCTCTATCTTCATAATATCTTTTGACAAAGTTTTCAATTTTAAGGTAGTCAAATTAATCAATATTTTTCTTTGTAGTTAGTACTTTTTGTGTTTTAAGAAATCTTTCCCTAATGTGACATCATAAAGATATTCTATGATCATCTTGTAAAAGCATTATGGTTTCTGAGTTTACAGTGAAGTCTTTAATGTAGCTTGTGTGTTGTGTGATGTAAGATTTCAATTAATTTTTATATGTATAGTCAATTTTCCCAGGGCAATTTATTGAAAAAATATTTTTTTCCTCAACTGAGCTGCAGAGCAATCTTGTTAAATGTCAACTCTCCATTAAATTTGGACTTATTTTAGAATCTTTTTTCTGACCTATGTATTTATCCTTTTATCAGTACCAGGTCATCTTAATGACTGTGTTTTTGTAGTAAATCTTGATACCTGGTTTGGCTAGTTTTCCTACTCTTCCTTTTCAAGACTATCTTGGCTATACTTGGGCATTCCAGTTCCTTGTTTCTCTGGGAAAAAAAAAAAAAAAAAAAAAAAAAACAGAAAACAAAGAAAAAATAAGAGGTGATTTTGATTAGAATATTTGTAAATCTATGATTATTTCCTGGAGAATAGATGTCTGTAATTCTCAGTTTTGTAATCCAGTGAGAAAGAAAATCTCATTTATCAATATTTTCTTTAATAATTTCCAATAATATTTTAGAATGATCTCTGCAGAATTCTTGAATATATTTTGTTAAATTTATTCCTGGATAATTCAGATTTTTGATGCATATTTAAATTATATTTTTAAATGTTTTCTAAACCTTTGTGGATGGCATATAGAAAGGCGATCGATTTTTATATATAGATTTTGTGTTGAGCTCACTTGCTGAACTTTCTTCTACATTCTAAAACTATACTTCTATGTTCTTTTGGATTTACTACACACACAATCATATCACCTGCTAAAAATAATTTCCTTTTTTCTCTCCCTTATGCCTTTTAGATGCTTCCTTGACTTTCTTAGTTGGCAGCATCTTCTATGATAGTGGTGTAAAAATGTAGTGAGAGTTGGAAATCTTAACTTTGATCTTTAATGGACAGCATTTCAGGGTTTAACCAGGGAGTATAATGCCACATATTTTATGTGCATCTCTTTTATTTATTTTTACTTATTTGTTTATTTTTACTTATTTATTTATTTTTATTTATTGAGATAGAGGCTTGCTGTGTCACCCAGACTGAGGGTAATGGTGCAATCTCGGCTCACTGCACCCTCTGCCTCCTGGGTTCAAGCGATTTTCTTGTCCCAATCTCTCAAGTAACTGGGATTACAGGTGCTCGCCACCACACCCAGCTATTTTTTTTTTTTTTTTTTTTTTTGTATTTTTAGAGGAGCCGGAGTTTCACCATGTTGTCCAGGCTGGTCTTGAACTCCTGACTTCAGCTGATCCACCCGCTTTGTCCTCCCAAAGTGCTGGGATTACAGGCGTGAGCCACCGTGCTTGGCTGCATCCCTTTTATTATGATTAATGGTGTTTCATCCAAACATTACTTGTCTATAGTTTTCATACTGAAACTATATAGAAATATTTTTCTTGCTCTGTTTCTCTTTCCTTTACTCAAATTATTAAGTGTCAAATGTTAAGTCAAATCATCCTTGTGTCCATAAAAAAATTAACTGTCATGTCATATTATCCTTTTTATATGTTTCTTGATTTAGTTTGCTCACATTATGTTTAGGATTTTTGTAACTAAATATCTTAATGGGTGAAATTAGATAATACTTTTCTTGATGATATTGTTCTTGTCAGATTTTGCATCAAGGTTATATATGCCTTATAAAAGTAGGGAGTCCTTTTTTTTTTTTTTTTTTTTTTTTTCCTATTTCCTAGAAGACTTAGTTTAACATAATTTCTTCCTTGAATGCTTGGAGAAATTCATTGACAAATTCATTTGGGGTTAGAAGGGGTGTGTGTGGGACCTGTGTGGGATATGTTTTGACTACTGATGAATTTTGTGTTCTCTGTCTTCAAGTGTTCATAAATTTTATTAATTTTTTCAAAATTCAAATATTTGGCCTTGATGTTTCTCCCTAGTGAGAACACTTTTGTTATAAAGTGAATGTTATTATTTTTGTCTGATATTGATGCAATGCCAGCTTTCTTTTTGTTTATTTTTGAATGACATGGTTTTTCCAATTATTTTCTCTCAATATGATTGCATTACTTTTGACTTACTCTTATAAACAACATTGAGGTGGATTTCATTTTTTAAAAATCAAGTATGACTATCTCCATTTTTTACCAGTTTTTTATTGCTGATGGAATGAAAAATTTGTGGCGGAGGTTTTAAGTCTATGATTTATTTCATTCATCCTATTCCCCTCCTTTCTCTCTAGATAAAAAGATAGATAGATAGATAGATAGATAGATAGATAGATAGATAGATATAATAGAGATAAAATATTTTACTTTACTTTTTTGCCTTCTTTCAGGTTTATTAAATAATTTTAAACTTCAGGTGTTTTTCTCAACTAACAAAGTTAGAGAACTTGCACTGCCGGATGTCAAGATCTCTTATAATGTAACAATAATTAAGATGGTGTGGTTTTGGTACAAGTCTAGATGAGTAGACTAGTGGAACAGAAGAGAGAGTTAGAAATCAATGAATATATTTATGACCATCTTACACACAACAAAAGTGTCACTGAAATGCACTGGGGTTTGAATGGTACTCCTAATAAATAGTACTGGGTCAATTAGAATCAAAAATGAAAAAAAAAAATGGATTCCTATCTCGCACCATGTACAAAAATTAATTAGAGATAGATTCTAAAATACAAATTGTATGGCAATAAAACTTCTAGAAGAAAACAGAAAAATATTTTGATTTTGTACTGGGAAAAGTTTTCTTAAACAGAACACAATCTATTCACCGTTTAAAAAATTAATAAGTTAGATTTTGTTAAAATTAAGATCTTTTAAAAAGACACCATTAAGATAGAGAATAGGCAAGCTGTAGACTTAGAGGAAGTCTTGGAGAAAATATATATTTTAAAATATATTTATGTGTGTGTATAGATCACATTATTTTATATATACTTATAATTACCTTTCTATTATCTATTATCTATCTATCCAAGAGCTTATACAGAATATATTTTTTAGAAACTTTCTAAATCAATGAAAAATGAAGAAAAAACAACTACTGAATGGAAAACTTGAAAAGACACTTCATAAACTGGTATAACCAAATGCCCCCAATGTAAATGAACATGTTTTCAATATCAGTATTCAATATTATTATTAATTATGGAAATAAAATAGCTAATGCTATCTATTAGCTTATAATTCTGTTTATTACATTGTTGTTATTGTTTCTAGGTATTTCATTTTCTTTATTGAATCTGATAGTTCACTTTCTATTTTTCTGATTATTGGTATTTTTACATTTTTCTTGCATTATTTTTAATGGCAAGAATCATTATATCATAATTTATGTTCGAACACTTCCCTATCTGATGACTATCTTGGTCTTTTTTCCTAGTTCTCGCTTGTGGTGTGTCTTCTGTCCTTGCCAACTGCTGCATTCGTTTTTATTTACCATCATTTTCCTTGAAAAATAAGTTAATGCAAATTTGAGCTGCAAATTTTTGTGTAGAGTTAGCCCCACAATAAAATGTATCAGGAATATTTCCCAGGGTTCTTTCATCCCTTTGGTATTGATACTGCATTATCCTGACAGTGGGATCATAGGCTCTCATTCAGGTGAGAATGTGGGAGTGCCTGCCTCCCTGAGCCTGGATTTTTTACCATTCAGTCTGTGAGTCTATCAGAACCAAAATGCTACAAGTTTGCAACATAAGCAAATGCCTACGGGGCAAAATGGGCTTTGTATGTCAGTGCTACATTCACTTCTGGGTTCCTGTACTTCCCTGGAAGTTGACTTCGCCACTTATCTCTATCTTTTAACTTTTTCCAGAATGTAAAGGCAATTTCTTTAAAAGTTTTTTTTTTTTTTTTTTTTTAATTTTCATTTCCTCCAGGAATTTTGGTCAGAAATGCCTTGCTCCCAGTATTATCAGGAGTGCAGAATCTAAGCAGATTTTTACATTTTTATATTTTTAACATGTTAACCTAAAATCATCAAAAGGCTCAAGTTCCAGTTAAGAGTTTATTCAAGTGCAAAGTATGAGGGTGGCCAGCCGAGGAGCAAATGTGCACAAAAGAATGATCAGTGCTCCCTGCATGGGGAAAAATGAAGATTGTTTATATGGGCAAAACAGAGGTGCTAAACAGAATTACATTTTCCGTACAAAGACTAACATACAGATACAAGATTTAGTTGGCTACTATTGATTACACTCTAAAGGGTTGCCTGGCGTTCTATTGTAAAGAGATAACAATCACAAGGTTCTCTATCTCAATGTCATTTAGTCTAGGTTTGAATAAAGAACAGGGAATTGAGTTGATGGATAACATCTGAACACAAAGGTTAGAGAGCTATGATCACGCACCAGAGAAAAAAACCCCACAGTGTTACACGAGTCAGTTTCCAGAGTTTAACTTTTCCCCTTGGCATAATAAATTCGGAAGGTTCTGAAATTTTGTTTTCTTTTTACAAATGTCAAAAACCTTTTCTAATTTGTGTTTTCTCTTTCTATATATTATTAAATAGATGCCTTATTATGTTAGAAATCTCTGCGGACATTAATAGTTCTATTTGATTATCTTACTGGTTTTCTTTATTCCTTTTCTTTCTATGAGGCTGAAATGTGTTGATCAGTCATCCTAGAACTTCTCTAACATGAAGTTTGTTTGTTTGTTTGTTTTTCAAGTTTCTGGACAGCTAAATGATCTGTTCATATTTTCCAATGAATAAATAAATTAGTCATTTTAAGTAGTTGCCTAATATTTACTCAGTGGCTGAGAGTCTTTCTGCTATGGACATTTCCACAGGATATAACTGCTGACTGCGTAGTGAAACAGGAAAAGTTCCCTTGTCCCCCTCGCAGAGTGTGCAATGGGGGTGTGGCTCGTTTCTTCAGTGCCCCACTGCTCAAACCTCTAGGGAGGCATACAGAGGGGTAGGCTGTGGGGCTCCGACCCCATGGCAGTGTCTAGGGGCAAATGTTTACAGCTGAAGCCCCAGTGAGCATGTGTTACAGGGTGCTCTTTTGGTTTAGCCGTCAGTAGGCAGCTTGTGTTAGCACAGTTAGACCACTGCCTGGTCACTAGAGGAGAGGGCTTTCTGTATCTAGGGTTCGTGCCTTGGTGTGTCATCAGAATCAGATTGCACGTGGGCTTGGAGAATGAGTGCAAACTTTTATTGTGTGGAAGTAGCTCTCAGCAGATGGGGCAGGAGAAGGGAGATGGTTTTCCCCTGGAGTTCGGCTCCTCAAGGGCCTGGGCTCTCCTCCAACTTGCCCCCGCCAAACTCCACCTTGTTTCCCAGTTGATGGCCTGCCAGTGTGTTGGCATCCATTGTGTGCTCTTCTGCTGGCGTGCTCCCCTTGATGCCTCTCAACATCCAGCTGCTTGTATCTTCTTCCACGTGTTTCTCTTGATGTCTAGCAGCTTGTGTGTCTGCCTGCAAGGGTTTTGGGGTTTTCATAGGCACAGGATGGGGGCATGGCAGGCCAGGATGGCCTTGGGAAATGCAACAGTTGGGTGCAAAGGGAGGTGTATCTGTTCTCATGTAGGTTTGTGGTCACAAGGTGGAAGTGGATCCCTCCGCCAGGGACCGGATCCCTCCGCCAGGGAACATGCCCTTCCCTTGCTAGCACTTCCCTTCCTCCTTCTCTATTATTTAAAGGGACCACACCCTTCCCTTCCCAGAACTTCCCTTCTGTGCTTCTCTATCAGTAGATGGCTGACAATCACTAAAAGGCAGGTTGTCATCTAAGTTACATGATGAGCAAGTAACATCTAGGTGAATAAGAAAGTCTTTAATCCTTCAGTCTAGACGTCTGTTTCCCTCGTGGGTTTCCCGTATTCTGTTACCTAATTCTATTGATTCTACTCTGTAAACATTCTCATTCTCTCCCCTCTTCTGCAGTCTTATTGCTGCCAAATGCTTTAGGTTCCTTTTATTTTTAACTTAAATTATTTCAACAGCTTTCTTAATATACCTTCTGGCTTCTAAGCCCTTATCTATAGAAGAGGAGTAAGAGTAATGGGTGCCTGGAAGAAATGGAAGGACAGACTTAATGATTCTATAACTATGAACCTTTCTAAATCTGTTGGCTCATTTTCAAAACAGGAGATAAGTTTTTTATATTAGTTATAGGGACAAAGACTTGTTATTTACTAAAACTTCTTTGCAAATTAAATAATTTGGCCCAATAAGGGATAATCGAAATGTTGTGGACATCAGTTAAAAAAACAAACAAACAAAAACCCTTTTTTTTTTGTATGAGTTGACTTTTCCTATCAAGACCCTTTAGCTCTAGTGTGTAGTCACCACCTTGGTGACTTTAGATTCTGTGTTTTTTAGGTCCTGAGATGTCATTCATTGTAAGGCATACCAGCAGTTTAATGACAACTTCCCAGGAAATAAAAAAAGAAAAGCATATCCTCACACTAAATATATACATAGATTGTAAGAAATATTCCAGAGCCAGAAACATTAAAATGAGAAATGTGTAAATACTAAAAAAGGAAATATGGTGGTTAGAGAAACAGTAGTCATAGTATTTCATATCAGCAGTAGGGAGGTAACAGAGTTCTCTACGGTGTTGATTTCTCCCATTTTGTAGAAAAACAAATTGAGGCTCAGTGGAGTTCAGCAATTTGGCTAGGCTGTACAAATTGGGAAAACAGCATGGAAATGCATGTTGCTGTGATTTGCACTTGCAGGCTCTTTTTCGCACACTGAACTGCCTTTGTAGGTCAAAAAGCTATCACTACTTAATCCCAATAGAGGCACTGAATACCATTCTCTTACTTTACCAAATGACATTTGGCTTACTTAAAAAATGTAGTAAAACAAATATGTTCATCCTTTCTCTAGGGCTAACCAAAGTAATATCACTGTTCCTAGGGAGTATAAAGAATTCCAGCTTACCTTTGCAAGCCAAAAATAACATTTTAAGACACCCCAACCAGTGAATGGACTTCCTCCTCAACCAGGGCACTCTTAAAATGTAACCTCAAAGACTGGCTCAGGCCTTGATGTGGCAAGCCAGGTCTCACTAACAACTGAACAGGCAGGCCTCCATGGCAACTCTTTCAGCACTGACCGAGTGGTTAACTTGTTAAAAGCTGATAGAGCCAGTGCCCTTCTACAAAGGCTGGAATGCAACAAAAGCCCACCAAGAGTTTTGCCTAGGCCTTTCCTGGACCTTGAAGCATGACAAGATAACAAAGAAAATCTTAACAGGATCTGTTTAGGATTAAACAAGTTTTACTGGGGGTCTTGAGGAACTCTCCAGACCACCACAAACAAGTTTTATTGGGGTCTAAAGGAACTCCCCAAACCTCCAAGATTTAGCAGGAGACAAGATAAAGGTAATCACCCAGGTATCTGGACGCATCTAGATTGAGCAAATTTACTGAGTCTCCAGAGGAAGGTCTTCACGACTCAGACCTTAGTTAGAGATTGGAAGTTAATCACGTATGTCTTTAGATGAATGCACACTTACATGTAGACATATAGCTTAGAAGGTAGATAAGCTGTGGAAAATTTTGTAATTTTGAGTTGGTCTTGCAATATTTCCCCGGACTTCTCCCCGTACCCAGTTACAGAAGTAAACTCTCTTCTTTCCCATTTCATCTGCATCTCGTTATTGGGCCATGAGAATAAGGAGCCCGACCCTCAGTTCAGTCTGGGAACAATGATGGGAAGTGGGGATCAGGAATGCCTCATTATATCACTCTGGCATTAATATCAACACAGACCTTCAGTCTGATAAGAAGCATTTACAATCTACTTTATCTGAAACCTGCTACCCGAAGACTTCCTCTGCACAGTAAGAACTTTGGGCTCCACAATCTTCTTAACTGGGACATTTCCTTTCTACTGATCCCAAGCCTTTAGACAAACTCAACCAGTCATCAGCTAGAAAATTAAAAAATCTACCTATACCCTGGAATCACCCCCCACGTCAAGTTGTCCTGCCTTTCTGAACCAAACCAAAGTATTTCTTAAGTGTATTTGATTGAAGTCTCATGTCTCCCTAAACTGTATAAAACCAAGTTGCACCTCAACCACCTTGGGCACATTTTCTCAGGACCTGAGGGCTGTGTCACAGCCATGGTCAGTCATATTTGGCTCAGAATAAATCTCTTCAAATATTTTACCGGGTTTGACTCTTTTCATCGACATCATCATAGAGTAGTGACTAGCAAAGTTGGCTGGGGAGTAGATAGTCTTGGGTGCAATTCAGCCTCTGTTATTTAATAGTTTGGCATGTATTATAACCCTGTTAACTTCAACTTTCTCATTTTTGAGGTTGAAATAATAAAACTATTATCTGTAATGAGAATTAGACAATGTGGGTAAATTTTTAAATATCAACTTTTATCATACTAATGGAAAACCTTTTTCCAAGTCTTTAGCCTCATTGCCTGGTGCACCTGTTTAACTGGCTCCTAAATAAATGTTTTCCTTTCTCTTTAGAAATAGAGTTTTACATTGAATGTGTCTCCTTTCCTCTTCTTCTCTTTCTCCTTTCCTCTCTCTTTTTCCTTCCTTCCTTCCTTCCTTCCTTCCTTTCTTCCTTCCTTCTTTCTTTCTTCCTTTCTTCCTTTCTTCATTCTTTCTTTCCCAGAAGGCAAAAAAAAAAAAAAGAAGAAAAAGAAAGAAAGAAAGAAAGAAAGTAACTCTGGGAAATCCCAGCAGAGAAGGGATTTCATGTGGCAGATGCATACAATCTTCATCTCTAGTACCTTAAAGACAAAAATAAAACTATGATGTCCAGCTAGCAGATTCAATTATTGAGAATTTAAATATCTGTGGAGTTAATTAATACACAAAAATAGATTATTGTATGCTTAGATTCTCAGAGAAATAGTCCCTCTAAGTTAGATGCATTTGGAAGGAGATGATACTCAGGAGTTTGGTTTAATGTAAAGATAAAAATTTTAAAGATTTTTATGTCAAAGT
This sequence comes from Theropithecus gelada, assembly GCF_003255815.1. NCBI lineage: Eukaryota > Metazoa > Chordata > Mammalia > Primates > Cercopithecidae > Theropithecus > Theropithecus gelada. The sequence goes on from NC_037677.1 coordinate 52,600,564, forward strand.
TGGTTTCTAGGTGGTGCTCAAATAATGCTTAAAGTCCCTTCACAGGGTTTAATAAACACTTCCCTAGTCAAGGCAGAGGCTACTTCTCTAGGACCTAACCTTTCATCTACCCTTTTTTGTTCATTGATATGAAACTGCCTTCGCAAAATTTTATCAGTGAGAAAATCTAGCCAATTCCCATTATGCCTTTAGCCTTCCAACTGCCTCTGATTATTCCTGGGCTAGCATTGGGAGACACTTAGTTTACAGTTTAAATGATAATACCTAAAACTCAACTGCCTTTCTAAAGCTAATGAGAAGCCACCAGGTTAGGAGAAGGAGAGAAGCCTGAATCCTGCTAAGGCACAGACATACACATCAGCCATTATTCCAGAGGCTTTAAAACAGGCATCTGTTTTCTCCAGTTGCTACTGCAAATAACATCACTATTGTAGAACCTAAGATTTGCCTTTTGAGATACCTTTGCAGGTTTTTTGCCTGTCAGACACCTACTACCTGACCAGGATCCATCAATGATAGTTCCACTTGAACCTACCTGGTGTTCCTGTGGCTCCACCCAGAAGTGATTCAGCCTGCAGGAGGATCATTTCCAACACTCCTATGATTGCAGCCCCCCAACCAATCAGCAGCCAACCCCACCTCTTCCCAGAGACTACCTTTGTAAAACCTTAGCCCCTGAATTCTTGGAAAGACCGATTTGAGTAATGATAAAACTCCAGTCTCTCATTCAGCTGGCTTTGCGTGAATTAAACTATTTCTCCATTGCAATCCCCCTGCCTTGACATATCAGCTCTATCTGGGCAGCAAGAAAGAAGAACTCATTGGGTGGTTACAGATATCCTTAGTTTTACCCTTATATCCTTGTTTAAAGAAGCTGGAAGGTTTTTTTTACAGTATCCAGTATTACTCTCAGGAGTCTTTTATTTGTTTATTTATTTATTTTAAATGAATAGAGGGATTGGGTTGAGTAAAAGTGGCCCTTGGGGGTTTAGAAGCCACATCATATGTGTTTGATTTTGTGCTTTATTCTAATAACTTAATAAGAGACCTCGGAAAAATTATTTAACTTTGCCAGATTTCAAGTTGTTCAGCTTTAAAACCATAGAGTTTACAAGGTGGTTTTTGAAGCTGTTTGTAGCATACCAAAGGGGGAACTCTAGAGATGGAGAGTTTCCCCACTCTTCGAATGTTTCTGAAGGTGTATGCTGGGCAGAGTATTTAGATATTTCGTATGTTCTTCAGTGAGGAAGTAAAACCATATACTAAGGTGATTCTTTGAACCTAGGTTTCTGAGGTACACAGATATATTAACTGAATCATGATTTTTTAATGGCAGTTTAAGGACATAAGTGATATGTGCCAAAATGTAAATCATGAATTTTTCACTGAGTAAAGTTACAAGAATAAAAGATTCTAAAAATCTATATAACATTTAAATGAACAAGGAATTGGAAAGGGCAAACTGCGCATTTATGAATGCTGATTTACGCTTCTAGTGAGCATAGTTAGGGTGAATTTTTGAAACAAATATAAATCATATGGAGCCTCTTCTAGTGCTCTGGGATTCCAGAAAGTGGATTGCTCACAAACAATCCATAAAAATAGTTTTTTCTTTTGACTATGTTAAAAAAAACGTGAGCCTAATGATATCAAACATCCATATTTTATATATAAAGTTGACAGAATTAGTCTTTAAAATAACAATCCAATGATGTAGAGATCTTATTGTAAAATAACAAGTGAGTGTTTGCAGATATTTAGTGTCTCACTTTTAAATCACACAGACAGTAGGTGATAGAGGTTAGAAACCATCACAGCTCTTCTGATTCCCAGGCAAATGCTATTTCCATATCAAATGCTCCATTTGACCCTTGGGGACCATCCTTTTGTTTTGTTTTGAGATGGAGTTTCACTCTTGTTGGCCAGGCTGGAGTGCAATGGCGCAATCTCGGCTCACCGCAACCTCCACCTCCCAGGTTCAGGCAATTCTCCTGCCTCAGCCTCCCTAGTAGCTGGGTTTACAGGCATGTGCCACCACGTGTGGCTAATTTTGTATTTTTAGTAGAGATGGGGTTTCTGCATGTTGGTCAGGCTGGTCTCAAACTCCCGACCTCAGGTGATCCGCCTACCTTGGTCTCCCAAAGTGCTGGGGTTATAGGAATGAGCCACTGCACTCGACCATCTTTTGTTATTTTTTTCAAATGTTTCTTCTCACTGGTGCTCCAAAGTTTATTGCTTGGTCATAGACTAAAGTAGATGGTTACTGCTAGACAGTCCAGGGATCCTGACTTGGAGATAATTGTGCTAGTTATGTTTTATGAAAGAAAAATGTTTTCGTAACACTTGTTAAAGATAGTAAGATTGTATTCCAAAGCAGCGACTGCAATGGGGCTTTTGCAGTAGGGGAGACAGATTGGGCTCAATTCCAAATACAATAAGGACAAGCAGGAATTTATAGATGAGAAGTAGGGTAGGGGTCAGTGGATGAAAAATTGTTAAGGGGAAGCATCAAGGGAGAGGGGGAATTCTGGATAAACCAACTTGGCAGAATTCTTGCTGATTACAGGCCAGGTTGACAAAATATTGAGGGTAGAGAATGAGCAATTTGATCAGATATTGTGGGCAAGTATTTTCCCCAAACTGGGCCATCAGGATTCTTGCTAAAACTGGAGCAACCAGGCCAAGGACAGAGTCAACGTCAAGGCCTAGTTGAGAAGAGGTCTCAAAAGAGGCTGGCTCAAGTTTGGTCAGGGAGAGTATTTTTGTCGGTTTCTTTCATTCCATTGGTACAAACAGAACTATCTGTTTCTTGCTGCACTCCTAATATGGCTGTCTTTTATCCTCTCCATGATTGCAAAGACGTAAAAGCCAGTGGACAAATATACTAATCTCACTTTGAACAAACAATCTTAAGATGTGCTGAGAAAAACAGTCACTGCTTCTCTCAGTAGTTTTTGGAACCTTTCTTCCTTGGCTAACTTTTTAGAGCTGTTCCAGGAGTGGCGCAGCTACTATGGGCCACAAGAGCTGAAATATCCAGAAATTCCTGTGTTGCTGGTAAAGCTTCATCTGAAGCTTCATCTGTTCACCTTCCATTTCATATTAGTTTTAAAGCATACTCAATGCTTGTGCAAGAAAAAAAAATCATTCTTTGTTTGCTTTTACTCACTTTACCAAAGATTAAAGAGGGAGAAGCAGGGTCTGCTCTTCATATATTTCAAGTTGCAGACATAAGATTGTGATTGTAGTTCAACTGTATTTGGCTGTAGATCCTAGTGAATTCTGGCGTTTTGTTTTGTTTTGTTTTACTCCAAACTATATAACATTTTCATTGCTCACTGATGTCTGGGATAGGTTCTTTCTCTTTCCTATGTTATCCAGGATGACTCAAGCTATCACCAACGCTCCCTGAGAATCACAGCTGGGTGGGAGTTACAGCTCATTAGGCCTAAGTAATGTACTTGCTTGAGTGAAACCCAAATTGTCTGGGATTAGGTGTGGGGACCCTTTGTGTGCTTCTCAAACTATTCTCACTGATGCTGAAATATTGTCATTAGACAAAGTAAGATGCATCTTTACTTTGTTACTTTATTGTGAACTCATTTAACATTTACCTATTTACAGAGGTAAGGAAAGATTTCCTTTTACTTTATTTCTTTCAAAATTGACCAATATTAAACTTCACCGAACATTCTAAAATTTTAACTTTTAATCCTGAAAGGTCTAGGAACTTTTGTGCTTTGGGGAAATCTGGTGACAGGTCTTGTTGAGAACTGATAACCTTTTTCTCTCTAGATTTAGTGTATATGCTATATACAGGTGCTGACTTCTTTATCCAGACTTATCTACCCACTGGGTGAGTAGACTCAAGTTCGGTGTGGTAACACAATTAAAAGACATGACAGTAGTTTGTTTATTTGTTTGTTTGTTTTGGAGACAGGCATCTCACTTTGTTGCCCAGGCTGATTTTGAACTCCTGGCTTCAAGGGATCTTTCTGCCTTGGCCTCCCAAAGTGCTGGGATACAGGCCAGAGCCACTGTGCTTAGCCTATGCCAGTAGTTTAAATGAGAGACGATGGTAGCTTAGACCTGGAAGGTGCAGATGGAGATGAAGAGAGGTAGATTGGAGAGCTATTGGAAATTCCAGGAACAGAAAACCAAATACTGCATGTTCTCACTTGTAAGTGGGAGCTAAATGATAAGAACACACGGACACATAGAGGGCAACAACATACAATGTGTCCTATCTGAGGGTGGAGGGTGGGAGGAGGGAGAATATCAGGAAAAATAACTAGTGGATATGAGGCTTAATACCTGGGTGATGCAATAATCTGTACAGCGAACCCCCATGACACTCATTTACTTATATAACAAACCTGTACATCCTGCACATGTACCCCTGAACTTCAAATAAAAGTTTTAAGAAAAAAAAAAATCCAACCGTAAATCCATACAAGTATACAAAGGCCTTTCATTCTGATTGTGAAACTAGCACATCCTTGATACCTTAATAAAGAACTTAGAAAAATGTTAGAAGTGAAAGACTAAGTTAGAAATTATAAAACCTTAACCCAAGTTATTGTTCAGAGCCATCAGATTTTAACATTCTCTTATGTCTATAGAGTTTGGGTGGGTGGACACTACCGAAACACCAGGGGTTCCATCTAGGTCCTGCAGCTCTCTGCACAGAAAGCCAATCATTGAGACAATGATTATTGCAGAGGGAAAAGGCTTTAATCAGGTGCTGCAGCAGAGATGGGAGCTCAGTCTCAAATCTGTCTGCCTGAGTAAAACTAGTGGTTTATATAGCTGAGAGGAAATGTAACAGTGTGTAAGAAAACAGGAACTAAGGAGGGGCAAGGAGGCATCTGGTGGTGTGATGTGGTGAGTTTCAGTTCTTCGATACTTCTTTGAGAGGCCTGAAGGTCCTTTCCTGAGGAAATAAAACTCAGATAAAACAAATGGAGTCTCAAGCTTTAACAACAGAAGGGTCGATTTCTATGTTTATCCCAAAACAACTGTCTATGCAACTATTGGGCAGATTTCAGGCAGACACTTGCAGTTGAATGTATGCTGAAAAGGCCAAAGACCCCCTTTCTCTTAATACTTTATTGGGAAGATGACATGGTAGGGGGAGCTACTTTGTGATGATGATTTAGGAATTGCCAGATTTTGAGAGAGCAGTTGTAAATTCTTGTGAGTTTCACCTTCATATAAGCAAGTTCAAAGAAGTATATGTAATGTGTCTTCCTTATACCTGTATGTTTGTTTATATGTGTATGTCTGTGTGTTTTGAGAGCTACAGAGTTCTGTTGACATCTCATTTAGGCACTTCTATTACTAGTTTCTGATGTCTGAGTTAATTTTGTAGATATTTGGCAGGGGTTGGGGCTGAGCTGAACGTTGTTACTGAGAGCTTTTCCTCTGACAGTGGGAATTTCTGAAAGGAGAGAGAGCCATAGACCTTTACAACTTTGAAAGAAACCTGTTAACATTTCTTTTCCTCTCCAACTTTACACTCTTTCATGATTATAAAACATACCCATTTATATCTTGTAATACTACTTATTTAATGTTTTGATTTGTCTCATATTCATTTAATACTTTTGGTTAGTGTTTACATTTTTGTTTGCTCTTGTACCATAATATTTAAAGTATATCTTTTGTAGCACCTAATTGTTGTTGTTTTATTAATCCATTCTGGTAATCTTCATCATTAGTTGGACTGTACCACTTAATTTTAATGTAAATCACTGATATATATGAGTTCAAGTAGAACTTGATCTACTTTGAGTTGAAGTTGACTACCTTGCTATAAGTTTTTCTTGTCCCATCCATTCTTTGTTCATTTCCTCTTTTCTTTTATATTAATCAAGTATTTTAAAATTATTTTGTTTTTTCCTCTAATAGCTTTAAAGCATTTATAAAATCATGCTTATAAGAGTTATTCTAGAAACTGCAATACGAAACTTTAATTTGTTACAGTCTACTTCAAATTATTACTATTATAGATTTACAAGACTAGAAGAAACTTATAAAAGTTTAACTCCATTTAGCCTCTCCCATTGTTTTTACTATTGTTATCATCTCAAATTTTATAACTCCCTCAAAATATTATTATTATTTTAGACAGGCAGAGATCATTTTTTATTTAATTTTTTTATATTTTACATGTATACCTTTTTATTTTTATATTTACCTTCTTAAAAATTTTATCGTGGAACTTGTTGAAGTTCCATGTTTTATTTAATTTTGCCATGAAAACTTCCTTTAGCAGTTTCGTGGGATTCCTGCCCAAGATGTATATAAGAATCTTCAACTTTGTGGGGTCTTTTTTTTCATCTTTATTTTTTCTTATCATCTTTGTTGAGAAATATGATACTTATAACAAACTGTATCAATTTAAATTGCACAATTTAGTTGGTTTTCACAGTTATGTAAAACTACAAAACCACTATCACAACCAAGATATGGAATGTTTCTTTCAAGCCCTGAACCATTTTTTATGCCCTTTGTAATGATCCCAAACTCTACCCTCACCCATAGGCAAGCACTGATCCACGTTTTGTCACTATAGATTAGTTTGCATTTCATGGAAATGGAATCCTACGATATATATATTTATCTGGTTTCCTTCACTAAGCATAAAACATTTAGAGATTCAATTAGGATGCTTCATGCATCGGTAGTAGTTTCTTGTTATTTCTAAGTAGCATTCTATCATATGGCTCTACCACATTTTATTTATACGTTTCCCTGTTGATGGACATTTGGGTAGTTCCCAATTTTTGGCTTTTATGAGTAAAACTGAACATTTTTTACAAGTTTTTGGGTTGACATATGTTTTCATTTTTCATATGTATTCATTAAATACATAGGAATGGAGTTGTTGAGTCATATGTTAGGTATATATTTAACTTTTTCAGAAATTGCCAAACCATTTGTAAAGTGTTTGTACAATTCTATGTAACTACCAGCCATACATAAGAATTCTAGTTGGTCTATAGCTTTACCAAGGTATAGTTTTTTAAAATCTTTATCCATTCTCTTACTTATGTGGTGATACCTTATGGTGGTTTAAATGTGCCCTTTCTTACAGATTAATAATGATAAGCATATTTGTGTGTGCTATATTTGGCTACATTTTCTACATATTCTTTGTTCTTTTTAATTTTTGTGGGTACGTAGTATCTATATTTATGGGGTACATGAGATGTTTTGATACAGGCATGAAATATGAAATAAGCACATCGTGATTAATGGGGTATCATCACCTCAAGCATTTATCCATTGTGTTGCAAACAATCCAATTACACTTTTTAAGTTAATTTAAAATGTACAGTTAAGATATTATTGACTATAGTCATCCTGTTGTGCTATCAAATAGTAGGTCTTATTCATTCTTTCTAACTATATTTTGTACCTATTAACCATCCCTGCTTATATATATTATTTTGTGAAATTTCTGTTTAAATATCCATTTGAAAAAATTATGTTCTTTATTCAATGTTTGTATTGTAAATCTGGAAAATATGGCTTGCCTTTATGTTTTCTTTTGTGGAATTCATTTTGTATTTTTGTTGGCTTCTTTTGAAAAGTAGCAGTTCTTAATTTTGATAAATCCATTTTGTTATTTTCTCTTTATATTTCATCATTTTAATGTTCTAAACACAGGTTGCAAATATCTTAGTCTGTGTTTTCTTACAAGAATTTTATATTTTTAGCTTTTACACTTAGATCGTTAAATTCCAACTTAATTTTTAACTATGGTATTAAGTTATGTTGATGTTGTTTTGTGCTATGCAGATATCCAGTTGTTCTAGCACAATGGTTTTGAAGTTTTGTTGTGCTTTCTAGCTTTGTTTTTCTTTTAAAAATTGTTTTGAGTATTCTGTATTTTGCAGAATTCACTATGTATTTTAGAATCAGCTGTCAATGTTTGCAACAATACCTTCTACAATTTGATGGTGAATTGCACAGTTTAGATATTCAATGCCCTTTATTTTTTCCAAAGGTTTTTTATATTTTTATAAGCATTTAAAAAGTTTACTTTCCAATTGTTTGCTACTTATTTATAAAATACTATTGATTTTTGTACATTACCATGCATGTTGTCACTTTACTAACTTCTCTTTTCAATTTCAGTAGTTGTTTGCAGAGGCTGAAGATTTTCTGTGTAAAAATGGTGTTCTGTGCAAGTAGAGACAGTTGTAATTCTTTGTGATCATTGTTGTGTTTATTTTACCTTTCTGGTTATATTGCAATGGATAGAGCTACTCTACTTTCTTTTAGTGATGTTTTGTATTTCTTAGTGTTTAGCTATTGCATATATATTGTTAATTTTGTGTTAATATAATCGTTTTGTATTACTGTAAATACTTAAACATGTTATTTTTCCATTGTTTACAACCATTGTTCACTCTATTTTGTTCCATTAATCTATATGTCTATTCTTTTGCCAATATTGCATGGTCTTGATTACTACAGCTTTAAAATAAATATTGAAATCTGTACTGCAGATCCTCTAGCTTTTTACTTTTCGTATTGTGTTAGTCATTCCAGGAACTTTGCCTTTCCAAATAAGTTTAGAATAAGTGTACTGATATCTACAAAATAGCTTTCTGGCATTTTAACTGGGATTGTGTTGAATCTGGAGATCCAACTGGGAAGAGTTCACATAAAAATATTGAGTCTTCCAATCCATGAACATAAAGTATCTCTCATTTATTTAGATCTCCTTTTATTTATCTCATCACAGTTTTGTAATTTTCAACAAGTAAGTCTTATACATATAGTATTAGATTTATACCTCACTATTTCATTTTGTTGTGTTATAATGAATGAGATCATTTTTTCAATTTCAAATTCCCATTGTTCACTTGAAAAGCAATAGGCAGTTGTGTCTTAATCCCACAATTTGTGACCTTGCTATACTTAGTAGTTATAGGAATTTTTTTCTCAACTCTTTAAAAATTTCTATATAGACAATTGGGTCACCTATGAAGAGAATCAGTTGTATTTCTTCCTTTTCAATCTTCGTATCTTTTACTTTACTTGTGTAATTGCACTAGCTATGACTTCTAATAAATAGGATGATAAACAGGCCTAGTGAAAGAGGACATCCTTAACTGTTTCCAGTCTTAGAGGAAAAGCATTCATTTTCTCACCATTAAATATGATAGTAACTGTGGATATTTTGTAAATGCCTTCTATTAGCTTAAGAAATTTTGTGTTTATTCCTAGTTTGCTAAGAGTTTTTATTATGAATATGAGTTGTATTTCTGTGTTAATTGTCACATCATACGATTTTTCTTAGTCTGTTCATGTGGCAGATTACACTGATTGATATTGAATGTTAAACCACAGTTACATGCCTGAAAGACACCCCATTTGGTCATCATGAATACTTTTTTGTACTTTGCTTATTTGATTTGCTAATATTTTGTTGAGGTGAAAGTGGGCATGGTTGTCTTATTCCTGATCTTAGGGGGAAATTTCAATCTTTTACCACTAAGTACACTGTTAGCAGTGAGTTATTCATAAATGCCCTTTATCCAATGAGGAAGTTATCTTCTAGTCTAATTTTCTGAGGTTTTCGTTTGTGTTTTATCTTGAAAGGTAATGTATTTTGCCAAATGTTTTCTCTGCGTGAACTGAGATGATAATTTTTTCCTTCATTCTATTAATGTGATGTATTACATTGATTTTCTTAAGTTGAGCTGACTTTTCATTCCTGAGAAAAATTTCAGTTGAGCATGTTAGTCATCCTTTTTATATGGTGTTGTAATAGATTTGCTAGTATTTTGTTGAAGAATCTTGCATTTGTACTGTTAAGACATATTATTCTGTAATTTTCTTTTCATGTGATATCTTAATCTGGTTTGGTATCATGGCAATGTTGGCCATGTAGAATAAGGTAAATGTTCCCACCTATAATATTTTTTAGAAGAACTGGAGAATAATTAATATTAATTCTTTAAATGTTTGGTAGAATTCACCAGTTGAAGCCTTCTGGCCCTGGATGTTTGCTGTGGGGAGAAGTTTTATTACTGATTCAATATCTTTACTTGTTGTAGGACTGTTCAGACTTTCTATTTTTGTGTGTGTCAGTTTTGGTAATCCGTATGTTTCCAGAAATTTTTCTTTCTTATCTAAGTTGTATAATTTCTTGACATGGTATTTTGGTATGTTGTGTTTTCATTTTCATTAATCTACATGTTATTTTCTAATTTATAGTGTGATTTCTACATATTTTCTATGATCTCTTGTTATGGTTGCTTAAAAGTGTGCAGTTTAATTCACACTTATTTGTGAATTTTCCAGTTTTTCTTCTGTTATTGATTTCTAGCTTTATACAATTGTATCTAAAGAAGATATTTTGTATGATTTCAATCTTTTTAATGTGAAATAAGCACATCATGAAGAATGGGATATTCATCACCTCAAGCATGTATCCATTGTGTTGCAAACAATCCAATTACACTTTTTAAGTTAATTTAAAATGTACAGTTAAGATATTATTGACTATAGTCACCCCTGTTATCCTATCAAATAGTAGGTCTTATTCATTCTTTCTAATTATTTTTTGTATCCATTAACCATCCCCATTTATATATGTTATTTTGTGAAATTTCTGGTTTGATTAATGCCTTCAGGGAAAAATCCAGGGTGAATATCTGTTTCAAAAATCATAAGCCTACTTTGGTGGAATACAGCATCTGCAAAGAGTTGCTCTTTATATTTTGTCAACCTGTTATAGTTGTTTGTGACAGTAATGTAATTCTGATAATAGTTATCTTGTTATGACCAGAACAAAACATTACCCTGAAATTGTATTCCAATGTAAAATTTTTAATGAACATTTTTCATCTTGTTGACATGCCTTTCTATATTTTGGTTGCTTCAAACTTTTAAACATTTTAAATTATTATCTGTATAAATGTATTTATATATCTATAATGTTTATTAAAATAACATTTATGTTATCAAAGTCTATATATATATTTAGATTTGTATATATTTTGTGACACTGTTATTCTTTAGTTTATTTTTAATTATTTTTATTGTGATAAAAAACATATAAAATTGACCATGCAATTCATGAGTAAGCATGCAATTTAGTAGTGTTAGGTATAACATTTGTATAGTTGTGCAACCAATTTCCACAATTTTTTGTCTTAAGGATGAAATTGAAATTATATACCCATTAAGCAACAACTCTTAATTTTCCCCTCCCCCCAGCCTCTGGCAATCACCATTCTACTTTCTGTTTCTATGAATCTAAGTACTTCATATGAATGGAATCATTTGCATTTGTCTTTTTGTGATTTTCTTACTTTACTTAGCATAATGTCCTAAGACTTCAACTATGTTATAACATGTCAGAATTCTATTCCCTTTAAAGATTGAATATTACTCTATTTTATGTATAGACCACATTTTGTTTATCCATTCATCCACTGATGGATACTTGGGTGGCTTCTGCTTATTGGCTATTGTGGATAATGCCGCCATGAGCATGGGTGTGCAAATATCTTGTGAGATTGTTCTTTAACTTCTTTTGGATATATATCCAGAAGTAGAATTGTTGGTCATGTGGTTGTTCCGTTTTTAATTTCTTGAGAAACTAACATACTGTTTTACATGGCTGCTGCACCATTTTAAATTCCCACCAACAGTGCACAAAAGATCCAATTTCTCCACATCCTTGACAACACTTGTTATTTTCTGCTTTTTTTTTCTTTGCTAATAGCCTTTTTACTGGTTGTGAGGTGATATCTTGTGGTTTTGATTTGCATTTCCCTAAAGATTAGTGATACTGGGCATCTTCTCATATGATTGTCTTGTTTTCTTTTTGCAAACCAATCTATTTATCTATATGTGTGCTTGTTTTCCTTTACACTTATCGATGCTGGTGATTGTCCTTATAATCACCACTGTTCTTATCATAACTTATATTGACTTAGTTAATATGACACAATGTATTTGACTGTAAAAATAGCTTCTCTTTACTGGTAAGGTTGAAAAAAATTATGTTTTTTCATCATTTTAGAATCATTTGGCTCTCTATATACTTGCAGTTTTTCTTTTGATTAACCATTTTTTATTAATGTTGAATTTTCCATTTATATTTATGAAGTACTTATTCGCCATTTCCGAATGTTTTAGTTTATGTATATAGAGACATTTTCAAGGTATAAACTGTATGAATCAATTGTTTTATAAGAGATTGATTTCTTTAATATTTTCCTTTTTTGTTTTCATTTCTGTTTTTATCCCCAAAATAGATACATTTTCACCAAAATATTACTTTACTCTGAAAAGGTTACCCATATATCTTTCTCTTTTTTGTTGTTTTATAACCCTTATAAAGATATGCCCAGTTATCAAACAGACAAACTTTCACCAAAACATGACTTCGCTGTTCAGGGGTCACACATGCTTTTCTTAAAAATCATTCATACTTCTATGTTTTTTCTTATGCTTTGCTTATATTTATTTTACAGTTTTATATAATATATAGTCATTATTTAAATTTTCAATGAGTGATGATATAGTAATTTTAATATATACATTTTGCAACGAAAACTGTTGTCTCAACAGAAAAATAAACATTCACAAAAGTAACAACAAAATAGAAAAAATTACACAATAGTTTGACTCTTCAAAAGTATAAATTAAAATAAAAACATACCTGTATCTCATAGATAAAACATATTTAAAAGAATGTTAATATCATATGTTGTGTTGAATGTATACTAGAAGTGTTAAATGCAGATTAACTTTGTAAGTTCTTTTGAGTTAAAATATAATAGCATGCATAAAGGCTTTTAAAATATGAAAACTCTTTGGAAAATCAATTATGATTTTAGAAATTTTCTGTGCAAACATAAAAATGGATTTTTATATAATGTGTTTAGAGTACATTAAATACAGATTTTTTTATGTAATATTTTAAGACTGGAAACAACATCGATGTCAAAAATTTGAGAAATTCAGCACTTTATGATGTGTTGATACGATGAAGTATGTACTATTGATAATAACAATGCCTATTTTGAATCCACCTGGAAAGTACTTTTGTTATTTTCTTTACAAACAAAATATGTGTACAAAATATTATTACAATAAAATTCCTCTTATGTGTGTGTGCATCTGGAAGTATGTATGTATAAATATGAATAATCCTTGTTTCAGAGTGGTGGCATTTTAGATGATTTTATTTCTTTTTTATATTAGTTTTACTTTCTAAATTTTATAGTAATCATACCTTAAATCCTTTTATTTTATCTATGTATTTTAATTTTTTTGAGACGGAGTCCCACTCTGTCCCCCAGGCCTCGTTGCAACCTGTGTCTCCTGAGTTCAAGCGATTCTCCTGCCTCTGTAGCTGGGATTACAGGCATGTGCCACCACGCTTGGCTGAGTTTTTTTTTTTTTTTGTATTTTTAGTAGAGATGGGGTTTTACCATGTTGACCAGGCTGGTCTTGAACTCCTGACCACCTCGGCCTCCCAAAGTGCTGGGATTACAGGTGTGAGCTACAACCCGTGGCCTAAATCCTTTTATTTTATAAGTTATTAAATAATTTAAAGAAACTGACAATTCCAGTTACCTAGTTATATGTGTGTGAAAGAAAGACAGAAAGAGAGTGAGACAGAGGAGGTTTTTCTATGTAAATCTGACTCCCCGTCTGGTTGATTTTTTTTTTTTTTCTGTTTCAATATGCCTTCCTTTTCATACCTGATGTGAATATTTTCATCAGTGCCAAAGACTTTTCCTGATGAAAACTTACAAGTTACTTCAGATAACTTCTTGTGTTATGAAAGGGGAATTATTTTCTTCACTGTGGCAGCCCTGAAGTCAGCAGCCTTAAACCAAAGTCGGAATAACAAGGAAGCAAGTCATTGCTGCACATTTTCACACCCTGACCATAAAATACCATTGGAAAGTCTTAGTCATTTCTCTGCAAATGCAAACCCTTCATTTATCATTGCTCCGTAGAAATGATGTTAAGGAGTTAGCACATTCGTTGTTTTATATCCCCTATATTTTATGATCATTTTTCCTTTCACTACAGAAAAAATTGTTATATGAGCTATTGAAATGTTACTTCGTTTTCTTATCTTCCTGTTTCTCAGCTTTACGGTGTCCATACACTCTTCATTCATCTTTATTAGATCCGAAAAAGGCTGAAAAAGCCTGTCTACTGTGAACGTTCTTGTCAATTATTTAAGGCGGGAAAGAGCTCTCTAAGATGGGAAAGCCTATAGAATTGTTCTGGTTTCTTTTTCTTATGTACAGGGTCAATATTTGCTCCCCGACCTCACAATTTGAAGCTTAGATTTTCTTGAAAACCCCATAAATCATGGCACACAAGCTTTCACCCTAATGTATGAGTTGAAGCCAGAGGGAAATGAGACTTCCTCTAATGGTTAATGAGGTATGAATGGTGGTCTGCTTGGATTAGAATACAATGACACATTTTAAAAGTTGGTCTTACAATTTGGCTGATTTTAGCAGATCCAAATAGAACCCACTCACCGTGATTTCCTAATCTCAGATCTTTTCTCAAATTTCATAATAAATGTTGTTTTTAAAATTTTATTCTTTGGGGTTTAGCACTCAATCTTTTTCAGGTTCAGCACTCACGTGCCTTATCCAGAGAGGGAAAGATGCCTAGGGTGTCACACCTCATCAGTGGAGATTCCTAGGCAGGTGTGAGGGCATTTTGGAGCCAAGGCAAGGAGAGTTTATTGCCAGAAAAACTGAGAAGTGTCGTGCAAAGAGGGAGCATGCAAGCCAAGAACCGGCAAGTGAAGCACGTGGATAAAGAGCCAGGAGACTGTTATTAAGTAGATAGTGAGATTAGAAGATCGAAATGGATGAGAGACTGGATAAACAAAGTGAGACTCTCAGCCAGACAGTCAAAGAATTCAAATTTGAACACCACATACAATCCATTTAATTCCATATTTTTGCTGGAATCCTAGTATTCTTTTATTAAAAATTTCTCCCATGTATTACATTTTACTAAAATTACCTATAAAATATGTATGTAAAATGGAATGATAAAAGTTGCTAATAATGCTTTTATCTTAATGTATTTTCTGTTGATAATTTTTTTTTTCATGTAGTTGTAAAAACATTTTGAGTTTATATTGTATATGTGATTTTGTAGCTGGTCATGCGACCATTATTTAATCACCTTTTCATAAATGTTTTAACTGGCTATATAAAAGTGTATAACATGGACATGTTTTGTTTTTAACAGTTCCCACGCACTTGAGGTACTTTTTGTTTTTTTCTGTAATAAACAAAGAGATATGTGTGTGTACTTAGTAAATATTACTAAATTATTTCCCTAAATATGGTAACACATTACAGTCTTAAAAGCTAATATTTTATTGGACCATTGTCTTTGAATTTCAATGATCATATGAGTCACATGGGGATCTTGTTAAAATTCAGATTCCGATTCACTTAGATTTTGGATATGGCCTGAGATTCTGAAATTATAACAAGTTGCCTGATGGTGCCAATGCCGTTAACTCATGGACCACAATTTCAGGTGCAAGATAATAGATTACATGTTCAATACATCAACATCCAGCATATTTTCATTTTTGAATAGTGGTTATTTTAGTACTTGAGAAGGTATAATCACAGAATCTTAATTGCCATGTTTTTATTGCTAGTGAAACTAATCAGTTTTGCAAATTCTTACATTTTCTCTTTTATTATTGGTCTGTTCATTTTCTTTGCCTTTGCTTAATCAGGACCTCTGACTGAGAAAGAATCATTTTGTTTGTTTTAATAAGTTTTATAATGTACTTGTCATTGGGCAATTTTATTTTATCCTCAATGTCATAAAATAATAGATGAATAAGTTTGATGCTAAGGAATTCTATTTATCATTTTACTTTATAAATTCTGAAAATATGTTTTCAAAATATATAATGTAAAAAAATAGCATCAAATATATAAAGGACTCCTAAAATCAATAAAAACCTAATGGGAAAACAAAATAAAATAAATGAGCTATTATTTCAAAAATAAAAAACACATATGGCAAAAAATATTTTTAAATGCTTTCCATAATACAATTATAAAAATGCAAATCAAGATATGAATAAAATTTAGTTTTAAAATATAAATTTGGCAGGGCGCAGTGGCTCATGCCTGTAATCCCAGCACTTTGGAAGGCCAAGGCCGGTGGATCACCTGAGGTCAGGAGTTCAAGACCAGCCTGGGCAAGTTGGTGAAACCCCGTGTCTACTAAAAATACAAAAGAAAATTAGCTGGGCATGATGGCAGGTTCTTCTAATCCCTGCTACTCAGGAGACTGAAGAAGAAGAATGACTTGAGCCCAGGAGGCAGAGGTTGCGGTGAGCTGAGATCATGCCACTGCACTCCAGCCTGAGCCACAGGGCAAGACTCTGTCTCAAAATAATAATAATAAAGTTTCAAAATAAAACCTGAGAGTGCCAATTATTAGAAACATCATGGATTAGCAGGATCCCTTTATACATTATTGATGGGAGTTTAAACTAGTAAAATTGCTTTGGAAACCAAACTAGCAGTCCCTCATAATGCTGAAATTTCATGTATCATACACCACACCAATTTCATTTTGTGTATAAATCCATGAAAAGCTCATATTAATAACAAGTGACATTTAAAATAATGCTAATCATAGCAAAAGTACTGTAAACCACACATATTATATCATAGAAAAGAGAAAGGATACCAAAATAGTATTATGGAATATTCTTACAATGGATTACACAAAGGTATGAAAAAGAATTACAGCTATATAAAATAACATGGGTAAAACATAGTAATATACTGGCCAGGCATGGTGGCTCATACCTGTAATCCCACTGCTTTCAGAGGCCAAGGTGGGAGGAAATGCTTGGGGCCAGGAGTTTGATGCCAGCTTGGGCAACATAGCAAGACCTCGTCTCTATGAAAATTTAAAAACTTAGGCATGGTGGCAAATGCCTGTTGTCCCAGCTACTCAGGAAGCTTACGTTGGAAGGTCGCTTAAACTCAGGAGTTCGAGGCGGCAGTGAGCTATGATCATGCTACTGCACTCCAGCCTGAGCAACAGAGTGAGATCCTGACTCAAAAAAGTTTTTTAAAGTAATATATTGTCTAAAGAGAAGTCCTAAAAAAGGTACATATCTTTTATATACAATTTTCAGATGAGAAAATCTAAACAACTTATTGTTTTGACATATGTGTTTACATGAAGAACAAAAAGTTTATAAAGAAAACATACACCACCAAGTATAGTTATTAATTCTGAGCAAGGAGATAAAAGATGGGATAGCAAAATAACAATACATAGAAATCATTTTTTGGTGCTGTTCTTGTTCATTAAATGGGGGATCTAGTGTGTGTTTTATTTTTGAATGTCAGGTCAAAATATGGTTTTTGATTAGAGAACCTGGATTGCCAGGTGTATTAGTCAGGGTTCTCTGGAGGGACAGAATATATATCTTAATAAATGTATTTACAACTAATAGGATATATATGAGATACACAGATCGTATATATAATGATTATATATATGATCATATATGGTTATCATATATGATAAACACACATATATATGTGTGTATATGTTTACACACATGTATTACATATATATAGTATATATCTGGGAAACAGAGAAGCTGATACCATGGCCCAGTGTAATTCTGAAAGCCCCAAAACCAGGGAGCTGATCGTGCAGCCCTCAGTCTGTGGCTGAAGGCCCAAGAGCCCCTGGGAGGACACTGGTGCAAGTCCCCAGAGTTTAAAGGTTGAAGAACTTGGAGTCTGACGTTCAAGGGCGGGAGTAGTAAAAGCAAAGTGTCTGGCATGGCATGGGAAAAGAGAGAGTGTGAGAAGACTCAGCAAGCAAGCTGCCCGTGTTCTGTGGTCTGGAGAGCGGTGGACCACTTCCCACCACTCCAGTAGGCAATGCCCTGGTGGAGACTCTGTGTGGGGGTTCCAACCTCACATTTCACTTCACACTGCCTTAGTAGAATTTCTCAGCAAGGGTTCTGCCCCTGCAGTTGGTTTCTGACTGGACACAAAGGCTTTCTCATACGTCATCTGAAATCTAGGAGAAATTTCTCAAGCCTCCTTCACATTTGCATTCTGTGCACCTGCAGGCTTCACACCATTTGGAAGCCACCCAATGATTATACCCTCTGGAGCAGTGGCCTGAACTGTATCTGAAGGCCTGTGAGCTGAGACTAGTGCCTGAGTGGACTGGATGCAAGAAACTCGCACCCTGGGCCTGGCCCACAAAACCATTCTTTCCTCCTAAGTCTCTGGGCCTGTGATGAGAGGGACAACTTGGAAGATTTCTGAAATGCCTTTGAAGCTTGTTCCCATTGTCTTTGATATTAACTCTTGGCTCCCATTTAGTCATGCTAATGTCTCAGCAATTCACTTGTATTCCTCTTTTGAAAATTATTTTTCTATCTCTGTCACATGGCTAGGCTATGAATTTCCCAAGTTTTATGCTCTGCTTCCCTTTTAATTATAATTTTCTGTTGTAAGTCATTTCTTTGCTCTCATATAAGACCATATGCTGCTTGAAGAACCCAGCCCACGTCTCGAACCCTTTGTGCTTAGAAAATTTCTTCCACCACATACCCTAGGTCACCACTTCAGTTCAAAGTTCCATAGATCCCAAGGACATAAACACAATACAGCCCCCAAGTTCTTTGCTAGGGCATAACATGGGTGACCTTTACTCTAGTCCCTAATAACTTCCTCATTTCCATCGGACATCTCATCAGCCTGGACTTCACTGTCCATATATCTATCAGCATCTTTTTCACAACCATTTAACCGGTCTCTAAGAGGTGCCAAGCTTTCCCTCATCTGTCTGTTTTCTTCTGAGCCCTCCAAGCTCTTCCAAACTCTGCCTGTTACCTAGTTCCAACACTTACTCCACATCTTCAGATACCCTTGTAGCAATGCCTAACTTCTCGGTACCTATTTTCTTATTAGACCGTTTTGCATCACTATAAAGTAGTACCTGAGGCTGACTAACTTATAAAGAAAAACAAGTTTAATTGGCTCATGATTCTGCAGGCTGTGCAAGCATAGTTCTGACATCTTTTGGCTTCTGGTGAAACCTCAGGAAGTTTTTACTCATGGCAGAAGGCAAAGCAGGAGCAATATACCACGTGGCAAGAGCAGGGCGAGGCAGTAGGGCGGTGCAACTCTCTTTTCAACAACCAGATCTTATGTGAACTCAGAGAACTTGCTCGTTACCAAGGGCATGGTTCTAAGCTATTCATGAGGGTTCTGTCCCTAGTATACAATCACCTCCCACCAGGTCCCACTTCTAACACTGGAAATTGCATTTCAAAATGAGATTTGGAGGGTGCAGACATCCAAACCATGTCACCAAGTGTTTAAAAAAATGTACTGGTCTGGAGAAGTGATGAGGGAGAAAAAAATGAGATCTCCAATAAAAGGTAAAAGATATAAGCTAATATGTTAGCCTAAGAAAGATAGCCAAAAAATTAAGAAATTAACAGCCAACTGATGAATTTCACTTCTGAAGAAATTAAAGTAGAATAAAAACCTGAAAAGTACTTTGAAATAAATTTGTTTTGTGCTTAAAATTTTCAGAAAGATAAATGAGAACAAACTCATTCACTGCATTACTTTAAATTAGGTTGTGCTATATTAATTCTGTGAATTATAATTTTTTAATATTTATATTATAATTTTATATTTATAATTTTATATTTATATTATAATTTTATATTTATATTTATATTATAATTTTATATTTATATTAATTTATATTATAATTTATTTCATTTTCTTTGATTTATTACAAAGTCAATTTTTAAACAATTTCTACATGCATTTGAAAAGATATTTATGCTATTTTTAGAGAACATACTAGTTATGAGTGTGTGTTCACACATATTGCATATATATCAAAACTACTTATTTATTCTGTCATTTCAGACCTCTATTGTTTCAGTTATTGTAATTTATCTCTTAAACTCTGAAAGTGGAGAATAAAAGTATAAAATAATCAATAAACATCCATTAAGCACCTTCATAAAGGACTGCAACATTTTCAGTACAGAATGACTCGAACGCTTTTTTATTTTTTTTCCTTATTTCTTCTATTAAAAACAAAACAGGATAACAGAATACATGTGCATAATGTGCAGGTTTGTTACACAGTTATATGTGTGTCATGTGGTTTGCTGCAACTATTGATCCATCCTCTAAGTTCCCTCCCCTCATCCCCCAGCCCCCAACAGGCCCTGGGGTGTGTTGTTCCCCTCTCTGTGTCCATGTGATCTCAATGTTCAACTCCCATTTATGAGTGAGAACATGTGATGTTTTGTTTTCTATTCCTGTGTTAGTTTGCTGAGTATGACGGCTTCCAGCTTTAGCCATGTCCGTGCAAAGAACATGATTTCTTTCCTTTTTATTGCTGCATAGTATTCCCTGGTGTGTCTTTTTTTTAATCCAGTCTATCATTGATGGGCATTTGCATTGGTTGCATGTGTTTTCTATTGTAAATAGCACTGCAATAAACATACGTGTGCATGTGTCTTTATAGTAGAATGATTTATATTCTTTTGGTGACATACCCAGTAATGGGATTGCTGGATCAAATGGTATTTCTGGTTCTAGATCCTTGAGGAATTGCCATACTCTCTCATATAATGGTTGAACTAATTTACATTCCCACCAACAGTGAAAAAATATTCCTATTTCTCCACAGCCTCACGAGCATATATGGTTTCCTGACTTTTTAATAATCACCATTCTAACTGATGTGAGATGGTATCTCATTGGTTTTCATTTGCATTTCTCTGATGATCAGTGATATTGAGCTTTTTAAAATATATCTATTTGTTGGCCATGTAAATGTCTTCTTTTGAGAAGTGACTGTTCATATCCTTTGCCCACTTTTTGATGGGGTTATTTTATTCTTGAAGATATGTTTAAGTTCCTTGTAAATTCTGAATATTAGACCTTTGTCAGATGGGTAGATTGCAAAAAATTTCCCCCACTCTGTAGGTTCCCTGTCCACTCTGATGATAGTTTCATTGCTATGCAGAAGCTCTTTAGTTTAATTAGATCCCATTTGTCAATTTTCGGTTTTGTTTCAATTGCTTTTGGCATTTTCATCATGAAGTCTTTGCCCATGCCTATGTCCTGAATGATATTGCCTAGGTTTTCTTCTAGGGTTTTTATGGTTTTGGGTTTTACATTTAAGTCTTTAATCCATTTTGAGTTAATTTTTGTATAAGCTGTAAGAAAGGAGTCCAGTTTGTTTTCCCCACATGGCTGGCCAGTTTTTCCAGCAACATTTACTGAATAGAAATCCTTTACCCATCGCCTGCGTTTGTCAAGTTTGTTGAAGATCAGATGGTTGTAGATGTGTGGTGTTATTTCTGAGGTCTCTGTTCTGCTCCATTGGTCTATATGTCTGATTTGGTACCATTACTATGCTGTTTTGGTTACTGTAGCATTATAGAATAGTTTGAAGTCAGGTAGCATGATTACCCCAGCTTTGTTCTTTTTGCTTAGGCTTGTCGTGGCTATACAGAGTCTTCTTTGATTCCATATGAAATTTAAAATAGTTTTTTCTAGTTCTGTGAAGAATGTCAATGGTAGTTTGATGGGAATATCATTGAATCTATACATTACTTTGGGCAGTATGGCCAATTTCACAATACTGATTCTTCCTATCCATGAGGATGGAATTATTTTCCATTTGTTTCTGTTCTCTCTTATTTCCTTGAAGAGTGGTTTGTAGTTCTCTTGAAGGGGTCCTTCACATCCTTGTTAGCTGAATTCCTAGGTATTTTATTCTCTTTGTCACAACCATGAATGGGAGTTCATTCACGATTTGACTCTCTGCTTGCCTATTGTTGGTGTAAAGGAGTGATTGTGATTTTTGCACATTGATTTTGTATCCTGAGACTTTGCTACAGTTGCTTGTCAGTTCGGTAAGTTTTTGGGCTGAGATGATGGGCTTTTCTAAACATAAAATCATGTCATCTGCAAACAGAGACAACTTGACTTCCTCTCTTAATATGTGAATACATTTATTTCTTTCTCTTGTCTGATTGCCCTGGACAGAACTTCCAATAATATGTTGAATAGAAGCCATGAGAGAAGGCATCCTTGTCTTGTAAAAGTTTTCAAAGAGAATGCTTCCAGCTTTTTTGCCCATTCAATGATATTGGCTTTGGATTTGTCATAAATAGCTCTTATTATTTTGAGATATGTTCCATCAATATCTAGTTTATTGAGAGTTTTTAGCATAAAAGGATGTTGAATTTTATCAAAGGGCTTTTCTGCATCTATTGAGATAATTCTGTGGTTTTTGTCTTTGGTTCTGTTATGTGATTTGGTTCTGTTTATGTCTTTGTTTCTGTTTGAGTTGATTTGTGCATGTTGAACCAGCCTTGCATCCCAAAGATGAAGCCAAGTAGACCTTGGTGGATAAGTTTTTTGATGTGTTGCTGGATTCGGTTTGCTAGTATTTTCTTGAGGATTTTCACTTCGATATTCATCAGGGATATTGGCCTGAAGTTTTATTGTTGTTGTTGTTGTGTCTCTTCCCGATTTTGGTATCAAGATGATGCTGACTTTACAAAATGAGTTAGGGAAGAGACCCTCCTTTTCATTATTTAAAAATAGTTTCAGAAAGAATGTTATCAGCTCCTGTTTGCATTTCTGGTAGGAATCAACTGAATCCATCTGGTCTAGAGCTTTTTTTGGTTGGTAGGCTATTAATCACTGCCTCAATTTCAGAGCATGTTATTGGTCTATTCAGTGATTCAACTTCTTCCCGGTTTAGTCTTGGGAGGGTATATGTGTCCAGGAATTTATACTTTTTTTTTTTTTTTAGATTTTCTAGATTATTTGTGTAGCGGCAATCATAATATTCTGTCATAGTAACTTGTATTTCTGTTCGGTCAGTGGTGATATCCCCTTTCTTGTTTTTTATCATGACTGTGTGATTCTTCACTCTCTTCTTCCTTATTAGTCTAGCTACCAGTCTATCTATTTTGTTATTTTATTCCAAAAACCAGTACCTGGATTTGTTGATTTTTGGAGGGGTTTTCATATCCCTATCTCCTTCAGTTCTTCTCTGATCTTAGTTATTTCTTGTCTTCTTACCTCTCTAGCTCTTTTAATTGTAATGTCAGTGTGTCAATTTGAGATCTTTCTAGCTTTCTCATGTGGGCATTTTACTGCTATAAATTTCCCTCTTAACACTGCTTTAGCTGTGTCCCAGAGATTCTGGTAGGTTGTCTCTTTGTTCTCATTGGTTTAAAAAAACTTCTTGATTTCTGCTTTAATTTCATTATTTGCCCAGGAGTCATTCAGGAGCAGGTTGTTCAATTTCCATGAAATTGTGTGGTTTTGAATGAGTTTATAAATCCAGAGTTCTAATTTGATCGCACTGCGTTCTGGGAGACTGTTATTATTTCATTTCTTTTGAATTTGCTGAGGAGTGCTTTACTTCCAGTACATGGTTGATTTTAGAATAAGTGCCATGTGGCAGTGAGAAGAATGTATATTCTGTTGATTTGGGGTGGAGAGTTCTGTAAATGTCTACTAGATCTGCTTGATCAAGAGCTGGGTTCAAGTCCTGAATATCCTTGTTAATTTTCTATCCCTTTGATCTGTCTAATACTGGCAGCAGCATGTTAAAGTCTCCTACTGTTTTGTGTGGGAGTCTAAGTCTCTTTTTAGGTCTCTAAGAACTTGTTGTATGAATCTAGGTGCTCCTGTATTGGGTGCATGCATATTTAGAATAGTTAGTTCTTCTTGTTGAATTGTTCTTTTTACCATTATGTAATGCTTTTCTTTGTCTTTTTTTGAGCTTTGTTGGCTTAAAACCTGTTTTTTAAAGAGGCTATGACTGCAACCCTGCTTTTTCTTTTCTTTCCATTTACTTGGTAAACATTCCTCCATCTCTTTATTTTGAGCCTATGTGTGTCTTTGCACATAAGTTGGGTCTCCTGTAAACAGCACACTTATGGGTCTTGACTTCTTATCCAATTTGCCAATCTGTGTCTTTTAATGGGGTATTTAGTTCATTTACATTTAAGGTTAGTATTGTTATGTGTGAAGTTGATCCTGTCATCATGCTGCTATTTGGTTATTTTGCACACTAGTTGATGCAGTTTCTTCATAGTGTCATTGATCTTTATATTTTGGTGTGTTTTGTAGTGGCTGGTACCAGTTTTTCCTCTCCATATTTAGTGCTATTTCAAGAGCTCTTGCAGGGCAGTCCTGGTGGTAACAAAATTCCTCATTCTTTGCTTATCTGGAAAGAATTTTGTTTCTCCTTTGCTTATGAAACTTAATTTGGCTGTATATGAAATTCTGAGTTGAAAATCATTTTTTTAAAGAATGTTGAATATTTGCCCCCAATCTCTTCTGGCTTGTAGAGTTTCTGCTGAGAGGTCCACTGTTAGTCTGATGGGCTTCCCTTTGTAGGTGACCTGGCCTTTCTCTCTGGCTGCTCTTTACAGTGCTTCTTTTATTTTGACCTTGGAGAATCTGATGATTATGTGTCTTGGGATTGATCATCTCATGGAGTATCTTAATGTTCTCTGTATTTCCTTTATTTGCATGTTGACCTGTCTTGCTAGGTTGGCGAAGTTCTCCTGGATGATATCCTTAAGTGTGTTTTCTAGCTTGTTTCCATTCTCCCCATCTTCTTCTAGTACTCCAATCAATTTTAGGTTCTTTCCTTTTATGCAGTCTCATATTTCCTGGAGGCTTTGTTCATTCCTTTTCATTCCTTTTTCTCAATTCTTGCCTGCATGTCTTATTTCAGTAAGGTGGTCTTCAAACTCTGATATCCTTTTTTCTGCTTAGTTGATTTGGCTGTTGATACTTTGTATGCTTCATGAAGTTTTCATGTTGTGGTTTTCAGCTCCACAAGGTCATTGATGTGCCACTTGATTATTCCAGTTAGCAATTCCTCTAATCTTTTATCAAGGTTCTTAGCTTCTTTGCATTGGGTTAGAACATGCTCCTTTAGCTCATTGTAGTTTTTTACTACCTATCTTCTGGAGCCTACTTCTGTCAATTTGTCCATCTGATCCTCCGTCCAGTCCGTACCCTTGAAGGAGAGATGTTGCGAACATTTGGAGGAGAAGATGCACTCTGGCCTTTTGGGTTTCAGCATTTTTTCATTGATTCTTTCTCATCTTTGGGAGTTTGTCTAGTTTTGATCTTTGAGGCTGCTGACCCTTGCATAGGGTTCTTGTGGGTGCTCTTTTGTTGTTGTTTTTGTTGATGCTGCTGTTGTTGCTTTCTGCTTGTTTGTTCTTCTTTTGATGGTCAGGTCCCTCTTCTGTATAGCTGCTGCAGTTTTCTAGGGGTTCACTTCAATCCCTATTCCCTCCTGTGCCAAGAGATATCACTCAAGGAGGTTGGAGAGCAGCAAAGATGGGTACCTGCTTCTTGTTCTGGGACCTCTGATAGTGAGGGGCACCAACCTGATACTAGTAGGATCACTCCTGTATAGGGAGTTTGACAACCCCATTGGAGCATCTCACCCAATTCGGTGGCAAGACGCATTCAATGAAGTATTTTGTCCCTTTGTGGAATGGTTGTGTTTCACTGCGGGGAACCCACTTGTCTGGGCTGCCCAGATTTCTCAGAACTACCAGGAGGAAAGGCTAGGTTTGCTGGTCCACAGACACTGCGGCCACATCTCCCTCTAGGGGCTCAGGCCCAGGGAGATCTGAATTTTGTCCCTGAGTGTCTGACTGTTGTTATTGGAGATCCTGCAGGGAAGCCCCATGCACTGAGGAAGGATAGGTCAGGGTTGGGCCTGAAGAGGACTCTGACTGCAGACTGCCACAGCCAGTATGTTGGGCTGTGGGAACCAGTCTTGGGACCGAGCCATCTAGCCTCCCTGGCTCCAGCAGGGGAAAATTGCAGCCTGGAGCTATAGAAATGGGTGCCGCCCTTCCCTGGTTCAGGGACCTTAACATGTTAAGCAGTTGCAAGTCCCAGGGCTGGCTGCTGCCCCTCTCCCAAGAAGGTCAAACAGCTTAGACAGCAGGCAGCTGCAGCTGGTGCTGGTGG
The DNA here is from genome assembly GCF_003255815.1 of Theropithecus gelada. NCBI lineage: Eukaryota > Metazoa > Chordata > Mammalia > Primates > Cercopithecidae > Theropithecus > Theropithecus gelada. The sequence continues at coordinate 52,626,678 of NC_037677.1, forward strand.
CTCCTCCCGCTGGGAGTTCGGTAGCCTTAAGCAAATTCCAGTTGAGAGGCTGCAAGAATCTGCTTGTTCCAGGTTTGAGACACTATACGCTGGTGGCCTGGGTTCTTTAGTGGGATCTCCCAATCCATGGGTTGCACAGCTCTGTGGAAAAAGCACAGTTTCCCCAGCTGGGTAGTGTGCTCACTCACTGCCTTTCTTGCCTAAGGGTGGCAGGGAGGGTTCCCCTTCCCTGTGTGGCTTGCAGGCGGGCTAGAGCACCACACTGCTCTTCCTTCTCTCCATGGGTTATGCCAGCCTTTCAGCCAGTTTGATGAGAGAACCTGGATACCTTGGTTGCCAATGAAGGATTCACAGGGTTATTATGCTTTTTTTCCATGGGAGGCTCTGATCACGGCTGCTTTTAGTCGGCCATCCTAGATTCACCCTCTGGCTCAAATGCTTTTTTTAACTTGATTTTTATATCATAACTTTTCCTTGCTTTTTGTTTGCAAATACATGCTCTGTCTTTGTTCATGCATTCTTTTATAATATTCATGAGTTATTTTGTTACAGATGTGCTTGGTATATTTTAGCCAGATCTGAGTGTTGTTTTCTTTTACAAGTTTTACTTTTTATTATCAAGAAAATATGTTTGATCTTATTTTTATCACTTTTGTTTGTTTTATTATGTTTAGGTACTTTTTTTCCTCCTATATTTTGTGATGTCACTTGAGTTTCCTTATATATTTTTTTGTATGTATGTTTTTCTTCTAAGTATTTAAAGTTTATATTCCCTCTTTTCTTTGTTTACAGCTATATACTTCACATACACATACACAGCTGTAAACTGAGTGCTTGATCCCTGACGTAATTCACATATTGAAATCCTAACCTTGAATATGATACTATTAGGAGTTAGGGTCTCTGGAAAGTAATTAGGTCACAAGGGCAGAGCCCTTATAAATGGGATTAATGCTGTTATGAAAGAGTCTCCAATGAGCTCCCCTACCCCTTTCACTATGTGAGAAATCAGCAAGAAGATAAAATTCTATGAAATATAATAGAAAGTAGACAGTGACCAGATACCAAGTTTGCCATCACATTGATCTTGAACTTCTCAGTCTCCAGAACTGTATAAAATAAATGTTTGTACTTTATCAGCCATTCAGTCTATGGTAGTTTGTTATAACAGCCTGAACAAAGACAGACAGATAGACAGACACAAACATGTACACATATGCATGCACGTGCGCGCGCGCACACACACAGGCACAGAGACCCTAATTTCTATTTCTTTATTTATTAACTTTAGACAGTGTAAGTTTATTCCCAATTAAAAACATGAAATCTTTATTCTTAATCTTTCAATATCCTCCCTCCCTAAATGCTCATCTTGTCTTGTTATAGTCTATAATCATACATTTGTTTCTGCTGGTTTTTCATTACAATCATTTGAAATAAACTGCTTGCTTCCTAATTTACTACATTTAGATTATATTATACTGAATTATTGTAATGAAAGAAGAGAACTGTGTACTCACACTTTCTTTAAATCTCTTGCCCTTTTAAAATTTATATTTATATTTTATATTTTATCAAGAATTATTAATTTAATATTCTTGACTTTTCTATTCTTACTTTGAAATTTCAGTTGATATGTTTCTCACTAACTAATACTTTGCTGTTCTTTTTGTTTGTTTTTAATGATAGAAATTTTTAAAATACTTGGTTTCAAAATTTTTCTTCTTTCTTCGCTTTTTTTTTTTTTTGGTAAATCTATTGACACAGTCATATATTTTTTGCTTCTTTAATGTTTTATATGTTGAATTACATTGATTAATTACTGAATGTTTAGCCAAAGCCTTTATTATTGGCCCGGGAAAAACAATTTGGTTAGTGTGTATTACAAGTTTAATATGTTGAAGCTACAATTAGCTAATATTTTATAACACGTTTTTGATTTATGTCAATGAAGAATTTTTTTGTGGTCCAATGTGGTCCATTCCCCACTCAGTTTTGGGATCTGGGAACTGCTTGACTCATACGTTGGAAAATGTGGTAGACAGAATGATGGCCTTCTCAAAGATACTCAAAGATACCCTAATCACTAGGGTCCATGAATATGTTACCTCTCATGACAAAAATCACTTTGCAGATGTGATTAATTAAGAATCTTGAGGCCGGGCGCGGTGGCTCAAGCCTGTAATCCCAGCACTTTGGGAGGCCGAGACGGGCGGATCACGAGGTCAGGAGATCGAGACCATCCTGGCTAACATGGTGAAACCCCGTCTCTACTAAAAATCCAAAAAAAAAAAAAAAACTAGCCGGGCGAAGTGGCGAGCGCCTGTAGTCCCAGCTACTCGGGAGGCTGAGGCAGGAGAATGGTGTAAACCCGGGAGGCGGAGCTTGCAGTGAGCTGAGATCCGGCCACTGCACTCCAGCCCAGGCGACAGAGTGAGACTCTGTCTCAAAAAAAAAAAAAAAAAAAAAAAAAAAATCTTGAGATACAAAGATTATCCCAGATTATCTGAGGGGTAGGGGGCAATGTAATAATATGTTTCCTTTAAGAGAGAGGCAGGAGGGTTAGAATTGGAGCTGTTATAAAAAATTCTTGAAGGCAGGAAAAGAGAAAGGATGCTTCATCTGTAGCAGAAAAACAATTTAAATGACAATGGATTTGTCATTTGAAACCTCAGAGACCAGAGGAAGTGGCACAACACTTTTTAAGAGCTGAAAGAAAAGAACATCAACCCAGAATTCTATGTTCAGAAAGAGAAAATCAACACATTCTCAGATGAAAGACAGCTAAGAGAATTCATTGCCCGCTAACCTACCCCAAAAGAGGGCTAAGGGAAGTTCACTAAATACAAAGGAAATGATGAAAAAAGGCACATTAGAACAACGGTAAGAAAAAACATATATGGTAAACAAAAATTTGGGCATGTGTAACAGACTTTTCTTCTCTTGGATTATATATATATATACACACACACACACACACATATACATACATATATTATATATACATATATAATTTCAATTGGCTTTTGGGGAACAGGTGGCATTCTGTCACATGAATAAGTTCTTTAGTGGTGATTTTTGAGATTTGGGTACACCTGTCATCCTATCAGTGTACACACTGTACTCAGTGTGTAGTCTTTTATCCCTCACCCCATCTCCCATCCTTTACCCGAGTTCCCAGAGTCCATTGTATCATTCTTATGCCTCTGTGTCCTCATAGCTTAGCTCCCACTGAGTGAAACCATATGATGTTTGGTTTACCATTCCTGAGATACTTCACTTAGAATAATGTTCTTCAGTTCCATCCACATTGCTCCAAATGCCATTATTTTGTTCTTTATATGGCTGAGTAGTATTTCATGATATATATACATACCACATTTTCTTTATCCACCTGTTGATTGATGGGCATTTGGGCTGGTTCCATGTTTTTGCAATTGCGAATTGTGCTGCTATAAACATGAATGTACAAGTATCTTTTTTGTATAATAACTTTTCAACTCTGGATAGATACCAAGTAGTGAGATTGCTGGATCAAATGATAGATCTACTTTTAGTTCTTTAAGGATCTCTACACTGTTTCCATAGTGGTCATACTAGTTTACATTCCCACCAACAGTGTAAAAGTGTTCCCTTTCCACCACATCCATGCCAACATCTTTTATTTTTGATTTTTTGATTATGGCAATTCTTGGAGGAATAAGGTGGTATTACATTGTGGTTTTGATTTTCATTTCCCTGATTATTAGTGATGTTCAGCATTTTTTCACATTTGTCAGCCATTTGAATATCTTCTTTTGAGAATTGTCTATTCATGTCATTAGCCCACTTTTAAATCGAATTGTTTTTTCCTGTGGATTTGTTTGAGCACCTTGTGGATTCTGGATATTAGTCCTTTGTTGGATGTATAGATCATGATTTTCTCCCACTCTGTGGGTTGTCTGTTTACACTGCTGGTTATTTCTTTTGCTATGCAGAAACTTTTTAGTTTAATTAAGTCCCATGTATTTATATTTGTTTCTGTTGTTTTTGCTTTTGGATTCTTGGTCATGAAGTCTTTGGGTAAGCAATGTCTAAAAGGGTTTTTCCAATGTTATCATCTAGAATTTTTATGGTTTCATGTCTTAGATTTAAGTCTTTGATCAACCTTGAGTTGATTTTTGTATAAGGTGAGAGATGAGGATCCAGCTTCATTCTTTACATGTGACTTGACAAGTATCCCAGCACCATTTGTTGAATAAAGGTGTCCTTTCCCCACTTTATGTTTTTGTTTGCTTTGTTGAAGATGAGTTGGCTAAAGTATTTGGCTTTATTTCTGAGTTTTCTATTCTACTCCATTGGTTTATATGCCTATTTTTATACAAGTACCATGCTGTTCTAGTGATTATGACCTTATGGTATAGTTTGAAGTCGGGTAATGTGATGCCTCCAGATTTGTTCTTTTTGCTTAATCTTGCTTTGGCTATGTGGGCTCTTTTTTGGTTCCATATCAATATTAGGATTGTTTTTTCTAGTTCTGTGAAGAATGATGATGACATTCTGATGGGAATTGCATTGAATTTATAGATTGATTTTGGCAGTATGGTATTTTCACTATACTGATTTTACCCATACATGAGTATGGGGTTGTGTTTCTGTTTGTTTTTGTTGTTTATAATTTCTTTCAGCAGTGTTTTGTAGTTTGCCTTATAGAGGTCTTTAACCTCCTTGGTTAAGTAGATTCCTGAGTATTTTAAATTTTTTGCAGCTATTGTAAAAGGGGTTTAGTTCTTCATTTGTTTCTCAGCTTGGTTGCTGGTGGTGTATAGCAGGGCTACTGATTTGTGTACATTAATTTTGCATCCTGAAACAACTGAATTTATTTACCATTTCTAGGAGCTGCTTAAATGAGTCTTTGGGGTTTTCTAGGTATATGATCATATACTCAGCAAACAGCGACAATTTGACTTCCTCTTTATGATTTTGATGCCATTTCTTTCTTTATTATGATATAATGATGGATTACCTTTTTAATATGCTGTTAGATTTGTTTGGCTAGTATTTTGTGGAGGATTTTTGCATCTATGTTCATCAGGTATATTGGTCTGTAGTTTTCTTTGTTATGTCCTTTCCAGGTTTTGGTATTAGGATGATACTGGCTTGATATAATGATTTAGGGGGGTTTCCCTCTTTATCTTTTGGAATAATGTCACTAAGCATTAAAGAAATTACACTTAAGACCACAATGAGCTATCACCATACACATCAGAATGGCCAAACTAAAAACTAGTGACATCAAGTGCTGGTGAAGAAACTGGATGACTCATGCATTGCTGGTAGGAATATAAAACAACTTAGTCACTCTGCAGAAGAGTTTAGTAGCTTCTTACAAAAAAATAAGCATACATTTACTATATGACCCAGTAGTTTTACTCCTGGTCATTTATGTTAGGACACGGAAAAGTTGTCTTTATACAAAAACTTGTACATCAATGTTTACAGCAGCTTTACTTATAAAAGTCAAAAATTGGAAACAACCCAGCTGTCCTTCAATGAGTGAATGTTTAAGCAAACTGTGGTATATCCATACTACAAAGTATAATGACAAAATTATAGAAATGAAGAATAGATTAATGGCTTCCAGGTTTTAAGGCAGGGGTGAAGATAGAAGGGAAGTAAATATAGATTTAAAAGGGCAAGATAAGGGATACGTTTAGTGATGGAAATGTTTTATATCTTGAATTTATAATGCCAATATATTGGTCCTGATATTGTATTATAGTTTTGGAAGATTTTACCTTTGGGGGGAATGTTAAAGGGTACATACATGGATTCCTCTGTATTTTTCTTACAACTGCATGTGAATCTTCAATTATTTCAAGATAAAAAGTTTAATAGACAAAACATAATAGAGGATGTTATGAACATTTGTGCAATAAATCTGAATATTTAGATGAAATTTTCCTACAAAAGTGCAACTCACTTAAATTCTCTCAAAATTATATATGAAACTTGAAGTTTCTTATATCTTTTAAAGATGAAGAATTTTGGCTGGGTGCAGTGGCCCACACCTGTAATCCCAGCACTTTGGGAGGCCAAGGTAGGCAAATCACTAGGTCAGGAGATTGAGACCATTCTGGCTAACACAGTGAAACTCCGTCTCTACTAAAAATGCAGAAAGTTAGCTGGGCGTGGTGGCACGCACCTGTGGTCCCAGCTACTTGGGAGGCTGAGGCAGGAGAATCACTTGAACCCGGGAGTCAGAGGTTGTACTGAGCCGAGATTGCACGACTACACTCCAGCCTGGGTGACAGAGTGAGACTCCATCTCAAAAAAAAAAAAAAAAAAAGAAAGAAAGAAAGAAAAGAAAAAGAAAAGAAAGAAATAGAATTATTATTATTATTATTATTATTATTATTATTATTATTATTATTTAGGTGGAGTCTCGCTCTGTCGCCTAGGCTGTAGTGCAGTGGCACGATCTTGGCTCACTACAACCTCCACCACCCAGGTTGACGTTATTCGCGGCCTCAGCCTCCAGAGTAGCTGGGACTACAGGTGCCCACCACCACACCTGGCTAATTTTTTGTATTTTTGGTAGAGACGGGATTTCACCGTGTTAGCCAGTATGGTCTCGATCTCCTGACTCGTGATCCACCCTCCTCAGCCTCCCAAAGTGCTGGGATTACAGGCGTGAGCCACTGTGCTGGCCAAGAAATATAATTTTAATTAAAATGGTTTTTGTAAATTAATCATCCAGTTCAGTTGGTTTCATAAATGAATTCTCCTAAACATTTAAGGAAAAAATAGTCACCAATCTTATATAAACTCCAGATGTAGGAACAGGGATTATTTCCTCTGTTAGTTTCCTAGGGCTACTGTAACAAACGATGACAAATCTGATGGCTTAAAACAATTCATATCTCTTCTTTCACAGTTGTGGAGGCCATAAGTCTAAAACTAAGGTGCCAGCAGGGTCATGCTCCCTCTGAAGTCTGTAAAAGAGAATCTTACCTTGCTTTGTTCAACCTTAGACTATAGGATTTCCTTGATCTCTAACAAGTAACTAAAATCTCTGCCTTTGTCTTCACATGAGTCCTTATGTGGACTTCTTACCTTTTCTGTCTCTCCATTCTCCCTCTGCCTTTCTCTTGTAAGGAAAGCTATCATTGGATTTAGGGCCCACACTAAATCCAAAATGACTTCATTTTATGATCCTTAACTTAATTGCGTTGTCAAAACATCCTCAACTAAGGTCATTCACATTCACAGTTCTGAAGGGGTAGGCTACAGACATATATTTTGGGGGTCACCATTGAACCTACTATACTTTCCAACATATTTTATGCGTCCAAAAGTACTTTATTACCAATATATGACAAGGGCATTGTAACAAAGTTATAATCCAATATCCCATAAATTTGAATTAAAATTCCTAAAGAAAATGTTATCAAATCCAGGATAATTTTAAAAGAGGTATCACACTGAATTGTGTTTCTTCCACAAATGAAACATTAGCTTAAATCCTTAAAAATTAATCATAACATTTGCTATAGTAACAAGACAAAATAGAAAACATATGATCAGCACAACATCTATTCATTATAAAAACTCTTAGTAAGCTAGGATTAGAAGAGAAATTCATTGATTCGATAAAGAGCAATTTAATTAAAACATGTTGAAAACCTTTCCTCTAACATCCTCTCCCAACAGTACAGTACCATTCCTTGCTAGTGTCATAAAACAGAAAACAAATGGTAGAGGCCATCAAAGGGAAGAAATAAGGCTGTCATTATTTGCCAATGACATAAATGGAATGAACAACATTCAAAAGAATCCTTACTTAGGACTTAGGACTCACTAAGTGAATTCACAAGATAGCTGGATAAAAGGTCAAAATAAGAAATCAATTTTACTTCAATGTAACAATCAACAAAGAGAAAATAAATTTAAGAAATGGTCCCACTTTGAAATAGCATTATCAATACAATACTTGAGGAAAAAATCTAACAAAAAATTTATTATTTTTCTAAAGGTTACATTTGCAGTATAAATTTCTGACAAAAGACTATTATCCAAAATACATGAGGAACACCAGCAAATCAATTTAAAAAAAAAAAAATAGTCAACCAGATGGAGAAAAAAAGGCAAGAGATTTAGAGGCACTTCACAAAAGAGGCTATCAACATAGCTGATAAACATATAGAAAGATACACAACCTCATTAGTTATCATAGAAATACAAATTAAGACCACAATGGGCCGGGGGCAGTGGCTCTTGCCTGTAATCCCAGCACTTTGGGAGGCCGAGGCGGGCGGATCACAAGGTCAGGAGATCGAGACCATCCTGGTGAACACTGTGAAACCCTGTCTCTACTAGAAATACAAAAAAATTAGCCAGGCGTGGTGGCTGGCGCCTGTAGTCCCAGCTGCTTGGGAGGCTGAGGCAGGAGAATGGCGTGAAGCCTGGTGGCGGTGCTTACAGTGAGAGGAGATCTGCCACTTCACTCTCTCCAGCCTGGGCAACAAAGCGAGACTCCGTTTCAAAAAAAAAAAAAAAAAAAGACCACAATGACAAAATGTCTAAAATAAAATGACTAACACCAAATATTGGTGAGAATGTGTAGCATCAGCAGTTGTCAATCACTTCAGAAACTGCTTGACAATATCTACAAAGGCTGAATATATGCACATGCTAAGATCAACATTTCTAGTGCTAGGGATATATCTAACAACATGCAAACATATGTTTACCAAAATACATATACATGACGTTTATAGTGACACTATTTGTAATAACAGAAATTGGCAATAATAGAATAGATGAATAATTTATGATATATACCTATGTAGAATACTACTTTACATCAATGTGAAGAATCTCAAAAACATAAGTTTGAGCAAAAGAGTCATGGTGTAAGAGTATATACGATAAGATCTTATTTATATACATTTCAAAAACTAATCAATGTTGTTAGATACTATTAAGAGTTACCATGGGAACACACTGGTTAACCATGTAAGAACTAAAAAAGTATGAACAAACATTGCTATTATTTTGAGGTAAAGGGAGAATTTTTGACCGTAAAAGAAAGAAAGGATAATCAAAGTAAAGAATATACATATTTAACATATTTAACATAAACTTTTAAATAGTTAATGAGGTATATGCAAAATAAAAAGTTGGATATCAAATTTATTGATTAGACCTATCAGCAACAATCCTGATGTTGAATTACTTTAAATTGATTAAAAATCAATTATATGGTTATGATTAAATAGATTAAAAAGCACTAAAAGGAAAATCTCTCAAAGAAAAATATTAATATAAAAAATGAGAAAATATTCATTTTCTTGCAATCAAAGAAATGCAAAGGAAATACAAGACACTGCTAATTAGCAGTGATAGTGCAAAATAAATGGAGAAAATAAAGAAGTAAAGAAATAAAGAAACCATAGCAACTATTGTCAAGTGGTAAGGGGAAAAGAATCTCTCACACAGGTAGGATTTTTTTTCCTTTCTTTGTTTCAGTGTGTTTACTGCAAAATGAAACAGATTCAGAAAACCATAAAAATGTCTAACTTAGTGAGATATTATAAGGCAAACACCCATGCAACCACAATCCAAGACTAGCAATCACATTTTGTCAGTTATCACAGATATTCTTGAAGTCTCATACTCTTTCCCCTCGAAAGGATCACAGCCTCACACATTCATTCCCCTCAATCTGGACTTTTATATAGTAAGCATATTCTTGAGTATCTTTATAGTTTTATCTCACAAGATTTTATCTTTATAACTTTTAAGAATCTTTTAATATGCTGACTCCTTCTTCATCTGTTTCTTTTCTTTGCTGTTTATCTGTTGAAGAATCCACGCTTTTTGAGCTATATAGAGTTTTTCACAGTCTGAATATTGCTGATTGCATCTTCAGTCAGGATTGTACCCTCAACTAGAGAAAATACAGAAAGGATATAAAATCTGGATGGTGTATCTTTAGTGTTATTAATGACTGTTGATACGCAATGCTTGGATCCATTAATTCATTGGGAGGTTGCAGTATGATGATATTTGACTTTTGTAACTGCTTTTCCATTTGTCATTTAGAATGACATTTATAAAACAACATTTTCTTTTATCCATGACTATTTTATTCCCCAATGGTACAGTTCATACAGGAATGGCAGGAAAAAAATGCTTGATACTTTCTTTTTGTTTTTTAACGAAACATGGTATCTCAAGATTATAATCTGGGCATGGTAGTTACTCATCACTCCTAGGTTGTTGATTATTGTTTCTAGTCTTTTTCTGTTGAGAAAACAAAGATATTATGCATGTTACATACCTGCTGGATACACACACACACACACACACACACACAAACACTACCATGAATGCACATAAATACTTCAAATTGAAATTCAAGATGAGTTTTTAATGTAATTTATTTTGCATTGTGTCTGTGTCTCCTTCTGAGAATCCTGTTTCTTAAGGATACAGTGGATGATAGACTTAAAATATCCCATAATTACACATTCACTGTATGCCCATTTATACACAGTCATTTCAGAATAACATTGTTAATTGTACCACCAACAGTATACCCAAAACGTAAAATTTGTTTTCCTTTACTCTCCACATTCTCTTTCCCCCACCTTAATATTTGCATAATACCTACATGGCCTGAGCCTAGAGTCATAACAAACTACATGCTTTCTTTATAATCCCAATTTATTCTTAGTTCTATAAGTAACTACATGTTCAATGATGCCTATCGCCTTATGAATGTCTTTTAAGTTTTTTTTTTTTCCTCCAAGTTCATTATCTGGTAAATTCCTTAGGAAGTATTATGGGAACAATATTATCAAATATTTACATGTTAGTTAATAATAGTTTTTGTGTATGTGGTTTTTACACTTGAATGTCAGATTTGCAGGATATAAAATCCTTGGCTCACATTTTCTTTCCTTGAATATATAAGTATACTAACTACTCTGTTTTCCTCATACTGTCCATGTGTTGCTGTTGAAACATATGATGATAATGTAATTTTATTTGCCTTATAAATATCTTGGTTCCCTCAGATTCCCATAGGTGGCAAATGATATATTTTTTTTTCTACAAAGCTTAGCAATTTTACTAAATTTCAAGTTGGTACTGTCAATAAGTAGTGTGTTCTTTAATGTATAGTTTCAAATATATATTATATATATTTAATTTTAAGAAAGTTTTGAATTAGAGTTTTTGTCTTTGTTACATTGTCTTATTTTGCTTTTATTCTGCAGGCACACTTATTATCTATAGGATGAATTTACTTCATATTTTCAATGTTGATTCGAAATTTTTATCTGTTTCTGTATTTCTCTTTTATTTTTAAGGAATTATTTAGTGTGTTCATTCACGCTTGTGTTATTTCTAACTCAGTCTCCATTTGAACATGATGGTTTATTTCTAATTATTTCCTGACTTTTCTCATCTCATTTAAGGTTTTCACAATTCTGATTAATGTTGTTCTATCATGCCTTAAAATGCCTTCTTATTTAACTCACTTTTAAGGTGTATATTTTGATCTTTCCTGTGGTAATCTTTCTGGTGAGCTTTCATAATATATAGGAATCGTATTATTCTCCTCATTCTCATTTTTCTTTTATTAACTTAGTGTGGAAATTGCCCTCAATACTTTTCTGTTTTCTGTTGCTCATTTTTTTTGTAAAATTAATTATCCTGAACTCCTAGAAAGAGGTGTGGTTCAGGGTAGCTTTCTTATTTCACACAGCTCCCTCTTCTGTTCTCTTCATGTAGACTGTAACATTATAGTGGATTGCTTTCTGAAATTTCTGGACTCTCTTCTCCAGTTTTACCTGTACCTTCCTTTACTTTTCAATATTATCCCTGCCCTACTCAAAATTCCACATCTAACAGTGTCTTTTCAGTGTGGGATTCTAGGGTCTAATTCTAGAGGGAGCTCTCTAGCAAGTGGGTTTTGAGAGTCACAGGGGACAGAATAGTCCAGCCTCTTCAGTCTTTTCTATACTCTCCTTGCACCCAGCTTCTATTGGAAGGGGCAAAATCATGCCCACCTTTGGGTCCTGATCTCCCAACTGGTCAGTCATGCTAGTCCATGAAAGTGTATGGAGAATATGCTACAGTCATGCTAGCCAGTAAGAGTGTATGTCTGCCAGCCACTCCATTCCTTACCTTTGTTCCCTTCCACAGAGACACTGATATCAGGTAGGTTTTGTGGCTAATGAAAGTTTATAATTATCTGCTTGTATTGTGAGGTTTGTAGGTATAATCTATAACCTAATTTTATTGTATTTTCCATGCCTTTGGTTTTGCTATTTACTCTGTCTTAATATATAGATTTGGAGATGTTCAAAATCTATGTTATTGTTTCCTGCATCTCATGGCTGCAGCAGCATCCTCATGAGTTGGATCTTAAATTAACAATTAATTAATACTCTTACTAATTGTATTAGTCTGTTTTCACATGCTATAAAGAACTACCTGAGACTGGGTAATTTATAAATAAAAGAGGTTTAATTGACTTATAGTTCCGCATGGCTGGGAAGCCTCAGTAAACTTACGATCATGGTGGAGGGGAAGGGGAAGCAATCACCTTCTTCATAAAGTGGCAGGAGAGAAAGAGAGCGAGGAGTGAAATCCACAATTTAAAACCATCAGCTGTCATGAGAACTCACTATCATGAGCATAGCAAGGGAGAAACCACCCCCATGATCTAATCAGCTCCCACCAGGTCCCTCCCTCCACACGTGGTGATTCCAATTTGAGATGAGATATGGATGGGGACACAGAGCCAAATCACATCACTAATTTAATTAATTCAATTCAGTTAATGTGTTTCAGTTTGGCAATACACACAAGAACCTTGGCTACCTGTTTGTAATCAACAGATTTTACTTCTCAGAATTTACCCAAAGTGCATAATTCTATAAAACCACGATTATGTTTGACAAGAGTTTTCAACAGAAGAGTATTTATAATCGAAAAAATTAATAGCAATGCACATTTGCAATAAAAGTTACTTGGTTCAATAATAAATGATTGAAACAGTATCTATCCATCAAGAATCTGATATAGAAATATATTCAGAAATGTACTGTGAGAAATAAAAGTTAAAAAACAAGCTGTATAATACAATCCTTATAGCTTATAGATCTAGATATAGACATATCTTTTTATATCATTGTATCTGTGAAGATAAATGAAATACTTATAGATCTAGATATAGACATATCTTTTTATATCATTGTATCTGTGAAGATAAATGAAATACTTATAGATCTAGATATAGACATATCTTTTTATATCATTGTATCTGTGAAGAGAAATGAAATACTAGTAATTTGTTAGTATGGTGGATTTAGTAATTTATTTATACCAGTAACTGTATATATATTTTAACATAAATTTGAAGTCTTCTTCATTCAGTGCTCTGACCTACTTATGGTTGTTAAATAGTACCTTGAAAGGAATGGTTGCCAAGAAGCATTAACATTGGAGTTGTAAATAAATTTCAGAAAGTCTATATCTAGTGGTGTATATAACAAAAAGAAAGGAATTTTTCCTCACTACTTACTTCTGCAACTTGGTTTATTTGCAATCACTAAAGAGTTATAGGTTTGCAATTTCTGATTTTTAGTTGGGGGTTGCAATTTCCTATCACTTAGCAACATCTGTGACTTTCCATTAGACTTTTGGAAGTGAGTTCAAAAGGAAATAAAATCCTCAAATCCATAGGTAAACTGAAAGAAATAAGAAAATAAAACTTCTAATTTTTTTTCTGTCATGTTTCATTGGTTTTTAATGAACTGTTTAAGTTTATTGAGCAACAAAGGCAAGCCAGATGTTTAATGGTCCAATAAAGTAATTAATCAGTACTTCTGGTTTAACAATGTTTTGCCTATCAGCCTCCATGGCCCAATTTCAAATATATTGGATTGTTTAATTGCATTAACCATGCCCAGTTAACCCTTTGCCAACAACTAATGAAAATGGGATATTTTCTCTTTATTTACTGCTTTTCCTTTACTTGTGTTACTATGTAGGTACACAAGAATTTGGAATTTGAAACTTTACCAATTTTCCTATTCCTGTAACAATTATTAATGTTTGATTAATCATTGTATGTTTTCCATTCTACCACAGATTATTTTTTCTTTTTTGTATCTCTTGGCTGTTTTTGTTTTTCTTTCTTTTTTGTTTTTGGTTTTTTTTTTTTGGTTTGTTTTGTTTTCTTTTTTTTTGACGGAGTCTCGCTCTGTCACCCAGGCTGAAGTGCAGTCTCATGATCTCAGCTCACTGCAACCTCTACTTCCTGGGTTCAAGCAATTTTCCTGCCTCAGCTTCCCAAGTAGCTGGGATTACAGGTGCCCACCACCACACCTAGCTAATTTTTGTATTTTTAGTAGAAACGGGGGTTTCGTCGTGTTGACTAGGCTGGTTTTGAACTCCTGACTTCCGGTGATCCACCCGCCTCGGCCTCCCAACGTGCTGAGATTACAGGCGTTAGCCACCACGCCCAGCCCCTCTTTTGCTAGTTTTCTATCTCAGGTACATTTTGTATGTCTCCTGGAATCTTAAAACTTTTCTCACCTTGTTTTAATACCTGTTTACATGTTGGTGAAAATGTTCTTAATGATCCAGTTCTTAGCACGTCACTCTAGATTCAAAGTGCCTGATGGATCATTATGTCTCATACCAGTTTTGCATGCTGAAAATCCTTTTGGGGGCCAGGCAGGTTAGCAGGTCACAGAAACAAGAGGAGAGCCAAAACAATGCAATAGAGAGCAATAGGGTCTCTAGAGTGCTGAATAGCCAGTGAATTTCGAAACATCCTGCTGAACAAAGGCAATTCATCTGCAAGCCAGAAAGCTATGTTTGTTACCTCTGCCCTAGAAAATAGAATTCCAAATCCAGATGTAAGCATACGAAGCAGCTACTATCCTATCCCACGTTCACCTTCCCATTTGTCACTATTCTCCAGTGATGAAAGGTACTGTTTGTCCAGAGAGGCACAGGCCCTCGTTCCTCCATGCCCTTCTTCCATACAAACACACACTTTGGGATCATACTTGATCAATTTCAGTATTCAAATCGGTTTCTTTCTTTTGTGTAGAATTCTCTAGTATCTTAGTATCTTCCCTAGATGATTAATTATACTTTTAGCTGCCCCCTTATTGTTCCCTGTTCATTACTAAATTTGCATATATTATCATTACATTCCTATTATTTATTGATGTGATCTTCTTAAGATACTCTCTAAGCTTCTGGGGAAAAAGGACTATGGGATCATCCCCTGTCAACCTGTGGTACTTCCAGTGCCTTGTTTGTGTTTAATGAACGCACAGGAATAAGTTTATACTGATCTTTGATTTGTTCATAAGAAAAGCAATGACGTTACTTTATTTTTGTTTAATTTTGTTGTTGTTCTGAAACCTGGACTCTGGTGTGCATCTCAGCAAAAACACACAGTAGTTATCTGTTTAATATATTTCTTGAATTTGCTGGTAGTATTGTTGTCAGAGGTGTTTGAAACAGAGTGACTCCATCTTGAATAAGGGCTGGGTAAAATAAGGCTGAGACCTTACTGGGCTGCATTCCCAGAAGGTTTGGCATTCTTAGTCACAGGATGAGATACAAGGTCAGCACCAGGTACCAATCACAAAGACCTTGCTGATAAGATGTGGTAAAGAAACCAGCCACAACCCAACAAAACCAAGATAGTGATGAAAGTGACCTCTGGTAGTCCTAAATGTTCATTATATGCTAATTATAAGGCATTAGCATGCTGAAAGACACTCCCACAGGTGCCAGGACAGTTTACAAATGCCATGGCAATGTCAGGAAGTTACTCTATTTGGTCTAAAAATGGGAACCCTCAGTTCCGGAAATTGCCCACACCTTTTAGTTTTTCCCAGAAAACTAATCAATAATCCATACCTTGTTTAGCATATGATCAAGAAATAACTGTAAGTATTATCAGTTGAGCAGTATTATCTATTATCAGTTGAGTTGCTGCTCTGCCTATGGACTAGCCATTATTTTGTTTCTTTATTTCTCTAATAAGGTTGCTTTCAGTTTACTCTATGGATTCATCCCAAATTCTTTCTTGTGTGAAGTCCAAGAACTCCTTCTTGGGGTCTGGATCAGGACCCCTTTCTGGTAAAATTTTGACTATTGAAGATCACCTTAACAGCAACAATAATAATAATAATATAAAGATAGAACCTGTGGATTGTGAATAGGGTCAGAATAAAGACTTCTGGTTTAGTGGAAGAATTTTACAAACTGCATCCCCGTTAGTGGAAATACTGGTTCCATCCACATACTGCAAGATTTTGAAAAGATGATTTATCTTTTTGTTCCTTTTCAGTGTATTCAGAGGAATCAACAATACCTACTTTGTCAAGTTGCTGCCAGATTGAAACCACCTTTGCAAAATTATGACTGAGACAGTGAAAGAGATCGAACTTAACCAACTACATCTTGCTTCTAACCTCTAAACTGTCTGTTCATTCCTGGGCGTACGCTGCACTAACTTTGGGAGAAACCTGGTTTGTAGTTTAAAACAAAGATGATAACAGCCCTTTCCCAAAGCAGACCTCCTTCTTGCCTAGGGACTAGATTGCCTTTGTAGGACTAACAAATTAACCACAAGATTAGAAATTATGGTTTAGGACTGATGCAACTGGAGACTACAAGATTCCGACCCTCACTAAACTGCCCCTAAGGTCAGTGCTTGAGATATTTTCCAGATCCTGCATTTGATGGATCAGCTGGCACTACCCAGATTGATAAACTGGCTCATCTGATCTAGTGGCCCCCATCCAGGAACTGACTCAGAGCAACAAGACAGCTTCGACTCCCTATGATTTCATCTCTGACCAATCAGCACTCCTGGCTCACTGGCTTCCCCACACCTGCCAAGTTGTCCTTAAAAACTCTGCTCCCCGAATGCTGAGGGAGACTGATTTGAGTAATAATAAAACTCCAGTCTCCCGCACAGCCAGCTCTGCATGACCTACTCTTTCTCTATTACAATTTCCCTGACTTGAGAAGTTGGCTCTGTCTAGGCAGTAGGCAAGGTGAACCCATTGGGTGGTTACAAAAGTATAATTAGTTACCTGATACAAAATGCACGGTGCCCACACATTGTAAGAACTGACCACCCCTATAAACCAGGAAAACTGCTCCCTCTTCCCTCCTGCCCTTGGCAGCTGAATAGTAACCCCACTAAGAACATTCTGCAGCAATCAGATCCTACTAAATACTGTCATAGACATTATGCTCACTGTATAATATTCTTGAGATCCAAGCGAGGTGTGAGCATTTTAAACAGTTTTAGAGAAAGCATTTCAAACTATTACTTTACCTAAAAACCATTTGCCAGTTAGACCTGGTTTGAATTCAAGTGCTCTGGTCCACTTGAAATTCCAAATGTGCCCTTAATCATATTAAGAAAAAATCCCAGTGGGGGTTTGGATGTGGTCTTGGAGTGTGTCTTATGGAAATGGTCAGCATTTCCTTTGCCTGGGGGATGAACAGCGATGCTACTATCCCACTCTGAGCTGATACGTTCATGAGCACAGATGAACAGTTTGAGTTTAGGACATAAAGCATGATGGCATTTTGACTATTTGGACATATTGAGTTTCCCCACTGAACATCTTCAGATGGAGAAGCCATCAGGGGAAGACCTTTAGTTCATACTACTTGTAAAATAATATGAGGGAGAATAACAGGGAACTTATATAAAGGCAGCATTTCTTATTAACCCAAACAAACCACCTCAATCTTTACTGGTCTGAATGTTTCTGCTTCTGGAAATTCATGAGGAGCATTTGGACAATAAATAACAAGGCTTTATAAAACAAAACTAAACAAAAAACAGCTGCCAGCTGGTTTTTTGCTGAGGCAGCAACCAGGTGCTGAGCAAATGTTACCAGAGCCCCAAATTTGGTTAGTTTCATGAAATCCAACCTTTCCCTGCATCTTGTGATTGCAGTATCTGACCAGTCTTTGTGTTTGAACACACCTAAAACCATCAGCACATACAGAAAAGTCCCTCGTGCACCTAAAAGCCCCGCACATATCATGGATATTTTCATTACTACTTTTTGCTTCCATTTCAATGCCATTATTTCTTTAGCAGTATGCATCTGTATCATTGAACAATAAATGTGAGCTCATACACTCCTGACTCACGTTCCAAATCTGGCTTTTGTTCATGTGCTTCTGTTACCATCACACAAAATGCCTAGTGTTCTCAGTGTGGCTTTTCTATCCTGTTTCTGATCCTTGTGTCCAATAGATGATATTTCAATCCATTTTCACCCTTAATTTAACACATCTAAAAGATGAAGATCTGTTGTTAAACATAAATATGAGATGGAAAAATGTATTAGATATCAACTATAAATCTTCATTCCAATTTATTGACTTGCTGAGAACAACTACCATGAGAAATAATTCAAATCTCCTAAGCATCCACATAAACAATCTTAGAAGAATCCTATTTCAATCCATTTCCTTTGTGGTAGCTTAATGGACTTCTTTAACATGCCTATGCAACCCTAAAGGACTCCTCAGCTTTATAGAAGAACAAATCATTACACAATTGTGGCTTATCTGTCATTCTCAATCACTTACCTTCCCTGACTATTGCATCTGATTAGAATTACGCTGTCTTTCTATCACTTGAAATTTGTGTTGTCCATATTTTTGAATTCAGTATATTTTTCTGGAACCCAATTCCACATTAGCATTAAACTTCTCTGCTTGGAGAAACTCTGATCTCAGTATAAAGGACTTTTTTTCCTTTCTGGTATTTGGAGACCATGCATTTAGAGCCACTAGTAAGCCTAGTGTCAGTGTCCTTTGTGAACCTAATCAAATATAATTTTTAATTTAACTAAAGAATTAATTAGGCAGATGAGACTGTAATATTTTCTTAGTGTTCTGTTGAGAGCACATGAGTGGATGGCTGCCATTTGTCTTACAATCTGTCTCTTAACCACATAGTTCCCCAGTTTCAAATCAGTGTTCAATACAGTTATTTAATTTGGGGACTGAAATGGTTTTCAAAGATAGCCAGTTCTTCATTTTAGAGTGAGGACATTGAGATCTGATATTATTTAAATAGTGAGTGGTAAAGCTGGCAAGGAGAATCACATCTCCTGAACTTTCAGTTCAAGATTAGGGTCTGGGACATTACAAACAACTTAGAAAAATATCAGATCATTCTAATGCAGAGCACATTAAAAATAACACAGAAATATTCAGAGTCATAAATTTTTAAAATGTGGAATTTGTATATAACATATATACATAGGTTTAGATATGAACATGTGCTTGTGCACATATGCTCAGATATCACATATAGTATGAGATGACTTATGACAGTGGTTTGAAGATTTTCACTATTAAATGTTAACGGGGAACATTTTCAAATATAGATACCCATAACTTCTTGTATATACTTTTATTCAGGTTTTAGATGGAGCCCAATAATATTTATTGCTTTATCTGAATTCCGATATGGATAACCATGAGCCATGCTTTTCACCACACTGTTTTACAAGGTCCCTTCTTATTCTAACTATGGGCAAGTCTATGATTCTAAGTAACACTTTCACCCCGCCAGCTGAGAAAGCTTATCCTTTGGTACTGTTGGCTACTAGTCACCGCAGGAAAAAAGTAGTATGTCTTTAAGCCCTTGAGAATTCAGTAATGCTGCATTTGAGATTCAAATTGAAGGGATCCAGGAAGTCACATGATGACAGCTGAAATCAGAGAATATTTTTGGGATAGTACCCTGATATTAGTTTGTCTCTGAGGCTTTAAACTCAAGAAGTGGGAGGAATGAAAGGGTCCCTGAACTTTTTAGTCTCAATAACAGATTCTCTGTCTTTTTATAGTTAAAAATGTACAAGGTATCAGGTTTTACAGAAACCTCCCAAATTTTAGTTGTGGCCCTACTTATGGTGTCTGATGAAATGTGTAATTTTATTTAGTCTGGTTAGGGACTAGAGGAAGAAGGGGAAGTAAGGAGCTAAACCAGAGTCTGGGCTATGGCTAGACATTAGTGAAAATGAAAGGATTCAAAGTTGATTTTATTTTTGTTTATTCTCATCACAGTCGAGAACAAGGGTAAGTGGTGTTAAAGGCACAAGTGAGGGAAAGTAGCTCCCCATTGACTACCTCATGGAGTTTGTATTCTCGTGAAGTTCGACCAAAGTGTGGTGGTTTTGGGTTTTACACGGAGGATGTCCCTTGGGTGCAAGGAGTGCAGAATTGAAGGTTTGCTGTATTTTAAACTCCTGTAGTGTAAGACAAGCTATTAACATGGACTATTTACACAATCCTAAAAAAAAAAGCAATAATTCTAATACTCAGCAAGCCATGTCCTTCAAACATTAGATGAAGATTCCAGCCTTTGACATGACAGCTGGGCCCTCACTCTCTGTTTTTCAACACTTATGTCTAGGGTTTTTATTTTTCTTTTATTGTTTCTACCTAAAGTCCTTCTGGGTAGCTCTAATGTCAGCCCAGTTTCTTACATTAAATTTTTCCATAATTCTCAACTCCAAAAAGTTGCTGCCTTTTAGGTGAAAGTAGAATTATGCTGCTGTAGGCTAAAAGAACCAAATCTTTATTCTAGAGCCACATAATCAGTGGTGGAATTCAAGTGCATTAGAGATCTTGAATTGTGGAACCCGTCTCCATCTTTATTGACCACTATTTTTCTCATATGGGTTTTAATTCTTCCTGAAACCACTGATTCCTTTGTCTCTGAACTCTTGTGAGGACTGCACCCTATCTCTGTTTGAGGAAGAGGAGGTAAAAGTCACACAGGGATGCTGGCACTATTGGAGTGCTTGGGGAGGACCTCCAGTGGGGTTGAGGCAGCCTGGGCACTGGGCCAAAGCAATGAGGAAAAGAGCGTACCAATAGCAATGTCTGTAGGAAACAATGTTGGTAGAAAATAAAACACACCAGGGATACGATTTTTAAACCCTGCAGGTCCAAGTGCAAAATATGGTTGGAGGTGAAAAGACTTGGTGAGTTCTTATGTATTTGCAAGTAATGCAACATATGCAGGCTGAGTGAGGTGTCTATGTGAGCTGTATATGTTTATACATTAGAAGTGAGGTGTGCAGCTTTGCTTTCTAGATAGAGTTAATGTTATCAAAAGCATTGGGAGTGTTTTGGAGCTTAAGGAGGGAGTGTGTGCTGTTTAAGAGGCTCACTCTGCCATGCTGTAGATCAGAAATAAGGAACAAGGTATAACCTGGAGTTTGAACCTGAAGGATTCATGTGGAAGCTCTGGAGAGCTCATGAGGACTAACTCTTTTCTTGCTAACTGACTTAAAAGGAATTAAAAAACACACACACACACAAAATGCAACTCTATCATTACAAGACTGTAATTAACTGGAGCCTATTACATCAGCAGAGTCTCAGTAAGAAATTTCAACTACCATGCACTCCCTCATCCTAAGAGAGGAGAACATTATTTGGCATCCATATGAATTTATCCTGAAATTTCAACAGATCCCTGCCCCTCTTTGTGACTCTCAAAGCATGAGGTTACATATAGACACTGTGATGATTAATACTGTCAACTTGATTTGATTGAAGGATGCGAAGTATTGATCCTGGGTGTGTATGTGAGGGTGTTGCCAAGGGAAATTAACATTTGAGTCAGTGGACTGGGAAAGGCAGATCCACCCTTAATCTGGGCAACATCTAATCTAATTAGGTGGGCACCATCTAATCAGCTATCAGTGTGGCTGGAATATAAAGCAGGCAGAAAAATGTGAAAAGACTAGACTGGCCTTAGCCTCCCAGCCTACATTTCTTTCCCGTGCTGGATGCTTCCTGCCGTCGAACATCAGACTCCAAGTTCCAAGTTCTTTAGTTTTGGGACTCAAACTGGCTCTCTTTGCTCCTCAGCTTGCAGACAGCCTATTGTGGAACCTTGTGATCGTATTAATACTTTAAAAACTCCCATATATATATATGTGTGTGTATATATATATATATGTGTGTGTGTGTGTGTATATATATATATATATATATATATATGCTATTAGTTCTGTCCCTCTAGAGAACCCTGACTAATACAGACACATACTATGGAAAAGAACACTTAAGGGGCTCTTACTGCCTCCAGACTTTAGACATAAGTACTTAAATCTTAAAGTACAGAAAGATTCTCTGAGGCCTTTTCAATATTGTTGATTGCTATTTTATTCCCAAATAAATGAAGAAATCTTTATGTAGTATACATATATTTGTCATCTTTGTACATTTGCCATGTAGGTGGCATAGATGACTGTGTCATATGATATGTGTTTGGTATGCTATGCAAAACTATGTCATATTTAGATTGCACTTAATTTACATTTTTGTCTTGGCTATTATAAATCCTGCTTTTGTTAGTTTGTTTTGAACTTTTACTTTAGTTATTAAGAGCAGCTGCTTCAATCAGATTGCCTGGAGAATGTGCTGATGCAACCACTTTTCAGCAGTGTGATCTTCCTGAGCAATTTATTTCATCTTTCTAAGCCTCAGATTTCCAACCTATAAAATTGGGATAACAATAATATTCACCACATAGGGTTATTGTGAAAATTAAGTGAGAAACTTTACATAAAGCCCTTAGCACATATTAAATGTTCATCACATGAGAGGTATTATTAAATGTTATTTGAATTACCCATTACCCTGGACTCTCTGGATCACATTCCATTCTACCAAAAATTTTAAAACATCACTATAATAATGGTAATTATTAAAAAACTCAACTAGAACAAATATTGCTTATTATGTTCTAGACACTGTTATAAGTGCCCTATATACATATTCACTCCTTTAGTCTATGGAACAGCCCTCTGAAGTAGGGACTTGACTGTAGGCATTTACAGATGGTGGTGGACACAGCAAGTGCAGGTCACCATGTCTGCGAGCTTTTCTCCAGCCTTCTGCTTTGATAAGTGGTGATCTTTACAGTCTTCAGTTATTTTCTATTTTTTGATATGAGACAAAGAAACTTGCAAGACAATTTTTTTTTTTTTTTTTTTTTTTTTTGAGACGGAGTCTCACTCAGTTGCCCATGTGGGAGTGCAGTGGTGCCATCTCAGCTCACTGCAACCCCCGCCTCCCTGGTTCAAGCAATTTTCCCTTCCTCAGCCTCCTAAGTAGCTGGGATTACAGGTTGCCCACCACCATGCCCAGCTAATTTTTGTATTTTTTTTAGTATAGATGGGGTTTCACCATATTGAGGCTGGTCTCGAACTCCTGACCTCAGGTGATCCACCCACCTTGGCTTCCCAAAGTGCTGAGATTACAGGTGTGAGCCACCATGCCTGGTCGAGAATTTTTTCTTAAAGCAAGAACAAACAATATTATTTGATTTTTCTTTTTTTTGTATTCAATTAGGGTAGGGTATAGAAACCAAATGCTAATTTTTCTATTTGGGCTGAAAGTTTGTTATGATTTCTATTCGGAGCCAGATTCATTGCACTGATTTAATCAATCTAGGGTTTTGCTTCAGCAGCAAAATGATGTCTAAACACACCTGCTTGACCTGGATTCTACTGAAACTCTTCCTCAGATGCTCTGAATACAAGGGTCAGCCTCACAGCAATTCGACTCCATTTGATACCCCCTTGGGAAATATCAGCTCCCAAGCTCTTTTTCCTTTTGCTGGGATCCAGGAAAATATATTCATGGCTGCCTTCTGCTTATTGGGAAGGGCTATGTTGGGTTAAATATTGTTATTTGAGCTTCTCTGTGCATTGAACTGCAATGTTTTTTTTACACCTTTTAAAAAAATAGTTTCCTGGAATCGTGTGACTTAGATATTCTGCTTCTAATGATAGATTTTAGGTACAAACATCTCCAAAGGGTTACAATGAACCTTGTAAAAACTTCAAGTTTTGCAATTGAATCTTTAGGCGTGCATAGTTTTAATGTTTAATTGTGTGACACAAATGCAATTTTAAAAGTAAGCCATATTTATCTCGCCATATGGCGTGTGATGCCTCCAGTCTCCTCCAGCTAGTCACTAACTGCCTATAAAAGACCATGATGCACGACATTTTTGCTTGGGTATAATCCTTATTTGATTGGGTTTTCATTTTATTTTAAAATGTCACCTGAATCTTCTTAATTTCCCATCGTTAAAATGTTGCTATTTAAAATCCGGGGCAGGAGTAGTTTTTATTATTGATATGTTGATAGGCGTTTCATTCACTCATCATTCATTTCGAAGAATAAATTGCCAACAGATTAGGTTGAATAAGAAGAGGCCCCATCTCAGTGAGACAAAGGGCAGCAAAGCAGTGAACTTGATTAACTGGTACAGTGTCTACTCAGGAAATCAGCAAGAGAAGCCAGGGATGGTTCTACTCAATGCAAAAATACTAGGTGTAAAGTATAGACTAGTTGTGCCCTTCTTTTAAATTATAACTCAAAGTATATCTTTTCCACAAAAGATTTTATTTTCTTTCTCCTATTATTTTACCATATGCTGAAAATAATTTATTCTCCTGCAAATATATACATAGTTCAAAAAATAATAATTATAATAAAAATAACCATTTGAGCATTTATTATGCATAAATCTATTATCATATCCAACTACAATTTTATATTTTATTTTTACTTACTGCAAGTCTCATAGCACAATGTCTGGCATATAGAAAACCAAAAATAAAATGATTGTTGAAAGAAAGAATTGAAATAATAATGAACAACAAGAACCATTGAAATACCTCCTTTCCATGTAGCCTCACTTTTTCCAATTTAACCTGATTTTTATTTTACACACACAACTTGATTTTTCCCTTATTTTTCTCTTTACATGTTGCCCCTTCCATAATATTCTAGAACTACTATCTCTTGTCAATTGATGTATCTCATTACTAACATGTGTAGTACTTCAAGGTTAAATAATGATTTCTACAGAAGTTTTAAAAATCCTAATATCTCTATCACAATGGAAATGACCAATCCCCACTGATATGGTTTGGATTTGTTTCCCTACCTAAATCTCATGGTGAATTGCAATCCCCATTGTTGGAGGAGGAGCCTGGTAGAAAGTGATTGGATCATCAGGGCAGATTTCCCCTTGTTGTTCTCATGATAATGGGTGAGTTCTCATAAGGTCTGATTGTTTAAAAGTGTGTAGCATCTCCCCCTCCCTCTTTCCTTCTGCTCCAGCCGTTTAAGACATGCCTCCTCCCTCTTGTCCTTCTGCCATGATTGTAAGTTTCCTGAGGCCTTCTCAACCATGCTTCCTGTACAGCCTGTGAAACTGTGAGTACATTAAACTTCTTTTCTTTATAAATTACCCAGTCTCAGGAAGTTCTGTATAGCAATGCAGGAACAGACAAATACACCCACTTACGTTCTACTTCCTGAAACAGAGATACCCACGGATGTAACAAACTAGAACCTGAGCAGTGTGCTCTCTATAACACAGCTCTGCTTATCTCATGAGTGTTTTCACTAGATTATCAACATGAGAGGAAGACCCGGGTTTAGAGGAGCTGGAGTTAGAGGGCCAGAGCTCAAGCTGTCTGAAGAGCATTGTCAATGCACATGTAACCGAAGCTCAGTAGAGAAGCAGGGGCAAACCTTCCTGGAAGAAAGACAATTCAAGAGTAAGTTTGGTGTTAGATTTGTTAGGTTTGATCTCCTGTAGTATTGCTAAGTGCGGATATCCTTGTAGAGCGTTTTAAGGTTATTCTTCTTAGGCAACAAAATGAGGAAGAAAGACCTTGGAGTTGAAAAGAAATCAAAGCAATGAGATCCCTGAGTTCATCAGCATTGAAGTGAAGCTGACAACACAAGAGAGTGTAGGCTAAGGATCTTTAATAACTCCTGGTAGATTAAAAAACATCTCCATATGGACCAAAAAAAGAAGCTCCTTTATTTTCAGGATAAAAATAATGAGGTTGATATAATGCATAATGTTGTATCTGATCCTACATCAACTACTGTTGCCTTCTTGTCAAGGTACACCCAAAATACATAAAACTTAGCATTGAAAAATGCAGGTTTTGGTTTTTTTTTTTTTTTTTTTGAGACAGAGTCCCAGTGTGTCACCTGGGCTGGAGTGCAGTAGCTTGATCTCAGCTCACTGCAACCTCTGACTCCTGGGTTCAAGCAATTCTCCTGCGTCAGCCTCCCAAGTAGCCAGGACTACAGGCGCCTGCCACCACACCCAGCTAATTTTTGTAGTTTTAGTAGAGGTGGGGTTTCACTATGTTGGCCAGGCTGGTCTTGAACTCCTGACTTCGTGATCCAACTGCCTTGGCCTCCCAAAGTGCTGGGATTATAGGTGTGAGCCACCCGTGCCCAGCCAATGCAGAATTTTGATAACCTACACATTATTGCTCAGGAGAAAGAGAAATTAATACCACCTATAGCATAAAACTCAAAGGACTTGTACATTTGTAAAGAACAAACAATATCTTAAATAAATGCTGAGTCAAAGGATAAACCAGACCTAGAAATTTAAAAAAAAAAATTCAATGATAAGAACCATATGCACCAAAAAAAAAAAAAAAAAAAAAAAAAGCCTGGGTTCTTGCTAAAGCTTTTACCGGGCACAAATTTACAGCCTTAAATAATTTTGCTACTAAACAAAAACAATAAAAATAAATCAACTAAGTATTCAATGTTAAAAGTTAGCCAAAGAATAAGAGAACACAAAGAAACAAAACAGAACAATCAATATATATAAAGCAAAAGTTATGGAATTTTTAAACAGAAAATGGTAAGAAATAAATAGTATCTAGACCTACTTATGAAAACAAAGAAGAACGTATCTAATTGTTAATTAGCTTAATCAAGAAAAAAGAAGAGGCCAGGTGTGGTGGCTCACGCCTGTAATCCCAGCACTTTGGGAGGCCGAGGGGGGTGGATCACAAGGTCAGGAGTTCAAGACCATCCTGGCCAACATAGTGAAACCTCATCTCTACTAAAAATACAAAAAAATTAGCTGGGCGTGGTGGCGCGTGCCTGTAGTCCCAGCTACTTGGGGGGCTGAGGCAGGAGAATCACTTGAACCCAGGAGACGGAGGTTGCAGTGAGCAGAGATTGTGCCACTGCACTCCAGCCTGGCACAGAGCAAGACTCTGTCTCAAAAAAAATAAAAATAAAAAAAATAAAATAAATAAAAAGAAAAAAGAAGAAAAGAAAGCTGCAATCTTATAACATCTGATTATACCAGCAACCAAAAGAAAATTCTGTGTATGCATCTATATTAGTAAAAAATAATTGTTACTTAGAAAAGTAGCACTTTGGGGAAAATAGTGATCATGACTAAAGAAACAATTGAAAATCTTGGCAAACTAACAACTACAGAATCCCAATCTTGTTTGTTCAACTGCCTACTTAGTGTCTCAAAGTTACCTCGAACTAGACTTGGCCAAAGTGAAAGGATGAGCTTTTCTCAAGCAAACCTGTTCCACTCAACTCAGAAAATGACATATCTTTCTTCCCATTCTTTTAGGCCAAAAATCCTGATGTAATTTTAAACTTTTTTTTCACATTCAGTGAAGCCTGTTATCATTATCTTTGTATTGTATCCAGAATCTGACCTCTCCCCACCTTCTCACCCTGCAGGCCTGGCTCTTTCTCCACTAGAGGGGCCTCCTTTTGCAGTCCTGTTACTCTCCTCCTTCCAGTTCTTCCTGCCTCTGCTCTCATTTCTTTTAAAACTGAAGTCAAATCATGTCTTCCAAACCTTCTTTGCCACCCACCGCACTCATGGTGAACATTTAACCATTCACCATCACTTCCAGATGCTTTGTGGTCTGGGCTCCCAGTTTCCTCTCAGACTGCCCTTTCCTTCCCCTTTTCCCACCACCACATACCCATGCCGTACACTCGTTAACCCACTGCCTGTGTAGGCTACTTTGGAAATAAGTACCAAAAGCCTATAAAAGCACACATACCCTTTATTCTAACAATTTTCGTTGCTGAATTCATAACAAAACCATAAGTATGCTCACATTTTTTGCAAGGAAGGACATTATAATGATATTTTAATATTAAAAAAGAGTACAACCTTAAACATCTGGTAAAAGTAATCAGTGAACACCTAAATAAATTATGGTATAGGTATTGAATGGAACCACTGAAAGTAATAATACAAATGTTTATTTTATAGTATGAGAGATTTTTACTATATTTTAGTGACAATGTGAAGATACAATATATGCATTATAACCTAAAATTTGAATACACACACACACATATATATATAAAAAAAATATATATAAAATATATATGTATATAAACACTGTGTGACTTAAATATTGCATGGATATTCACAAAGGCGAGTGTTGATAATGTATGTCTCTTCTTAATTGAATTAAACATGAATTTCATCCAGCACTTTGGGAGGCCGAGGCAGTTGGATCATGAGGTCAAGAGTTCGAGACCAGCCTGGTCAATATGGTGAAATACCATCTGTACTAAAAATACAAAAATTATCTGGGCATGGTGGTGCAGGCCTATAGTCCCAGCTTCTCGGGCTTCTCTGAAGGCTGAGGCAGGAGAATCACTTGAATCTGGGAGGTGGGGGTTGCAGTAAGCCGAGATCTCACCACTGTGCTCCAGCCTGGGTGACAGAGCAAGACTCTGTCTCAGAAAAAAAAAAAAAAAAATCCATGAATTACAAAATTTTGCTCAATAACCTTTTCTTATTTCCCAAAATTAAAAAAGACAATGATTGATTTTTAATCAGAAAATTATAAGATTAAACAGAATTGAGAAGGCTTTATATTAGAAACTCTCTCCAAGTCCATCCATTCTGATGGAGGATTTTTTTCAGTGCCTCTTCTCCAGCCGGAGATCTCCATGGCCAGCCATGCCCCTCCGCAGGGCTTTGCTCAGCTCCAGGCACGGCACTGTGGGCACCCAAGTGGGCACCCTGCCCACTTGGCCCCTTTGGGCTGCCCAGCCCGTGGTTGGGCTGAGCATACAACAACCTGCTTCCACCTTGGGTGCTGGCGTATGGACAACAGAAACATGGTGGCGCCTGAAAAATTCAGAGACTCCAGAAACCACAGAACCCCAAAGAGGGTGTTACAGTGTACCACAGCTCTGGCTTAGGGAGCCCCAAGGCTCATAGCTCTTCTCTCCTTCCTGCCATGTGCAGCCCAGTGTATGAGGGCAGGGCGTGTTTTAGTCATTTGGGTTACAGCTCATTCAGTCCCTCCAGTCTGCTCTGGCCCATGGCTCTTGTGCTGGCCCGGCCTATTTGCTGCTTCCTGTTGTGTGGGGTAGCCACCCAGCACCATTGGAGGGCAGAGGACTACAATGTTATAGCCTTTTTTGTACCCATGTTTGGTGGGTCCCAGGTTCTTGTCCTGTGTTCAAGAAGAATGAGGTTATGCTTACAACCAGAGGGTGAGCAGGGCAAAGAGTTTATTGAATGAAGGAACAGTTCTTAGCGGAGGGGGGACCCAAAGTGGGCAATCCCCTATCTGAAATTGGGTAGTCCCCAAGTGTGGCTGAGTTCAGAGTTTTTAATGGGCACAGAATGGGGGAGGTGTGAACTATAGGTAGCATTGGAAAAGGCAATATTCAATGGGTTTAAAAGCATTATTCATAAAGAACCAATGTGGAAAGAGCGTGCGAACAGAAATAAAAGTTCTCACTTGGGGTCATAGGCTTCATCAGGAACCAGCAGCCTGGTCTTCAGGCTTCAGGCTGTTTTTGGCTTGAAGGTGGGGTTTCACTGGAGACATGCCCCTGTCAGCCTAGGATTTGTCTGCTTCCTGTTGCTATCAATTCCTTACTACTATTATTGATAGTTGGTTACTGTTTATTGAGAGTTTATTATAGGTGGCAATAACTCACAGATGTTTATTTTAATGCAAACAACAGTTCTGTTGTTTTGTCCCTTTAACAGATGATGGTATTGAAGAAAAAGGTAGCCAGTGCATTATACTAATTGTATGTCGTGTATACAATTGTTCTAATTCTACACCATTCATATGCTTATGTGTTTGTGGTGTACATATTTTGACTTCACAAATGAGTTGTAAATACTTGCAAAGGAGAGTATGTGTTAGAGAACATCAAACATTTTTGAAACATTTTGATATCAAAATCCTCTCATTTTATATGAGAGTAGCTTGTTTTTCCTTCACATCAATCTTTGTTCATTTGTATGTATACATCATAATAGTTATTTTCAAACCCACAGTTCTAATTGTCTAGTACCTTCCAACTCAGCATAAAGTCAGTGAAGCAGCAGTACCGATATCACCTGGGAGCTTGTTGAAATGCTGAATCTCATCCCCCACCCACCTCCCAGACCTGCTGAATATGAATCTGCATTTGAATAAGGTCCCAGGAGATCTGGACGCACAATGAAGTTTAAGAAGCTCTGATCTAAAAACTTTCTTAAATCATCAAATGAAGGAAAACCTTTTCTTTTTTCTCAGTTTTTCACATACTGATTATGACACATTGTCCTTGGGAGTACCAAAATTTTTTTTCTTTTATGATGCAAGCAATTGCATTTGGCCATCTTGTGAAGCCTTGCTCTAGGGCATCTCCCGCAGAGTGCCTGGATTTAAAAAAAAATCTGAGTAAAACAAACAAATTGCATTTTTTTCACACTGCTGGAGAGATGGGATTTCTCTTTTCAGTTTGCTGCTTTTCATATCTATGAGTTCACCTTGATTTCTGGCTTGCTTTCTTAGCTCCTATGAGTTGTGTGGGCTTTGGTAGCAAGGAGGTATGCCAGCACATTGAGGGGGTCTCTGCTCTCTGCCATCTTGGGATGGCTCAATGACACCAGCGCC
The DNA here is from genome assembly GCF_003255815.1 of Theropithecus gelada. Taxonomy (NCBI): domain Eukaryota; kingdom Metazoa; phylum Chordata; class Mammalia; order Primates; family Cercopithecidae; genus Theropithecus; species Theropithecus gelada. The sequence goes on from NC_037677.1 coordinate 52,657,517, forward strand.
TACACTACAGCAGTTTGCAAAGAAGTATGTGAGACCTCAAAGGCTGTCAGATCGTCTTCCTTTACATCTGTCAGACATGGCACTGTTTCTCACGTGGAAAGGGCCGGCTTCTCAAAATGGAAGGATTCCCAAATGTCACCTTCTTGTGTCTTCCTGGAACTTGGGCTGTGAGTGTCTGACTCCTCAGAAAAATTATCTGACAGAAACAGTACATCCATATAGTCATTTAAATTTTATAGTGATATTCACAGATGCTAATCTCAGACATAAACCTGTGAAGTAGGTATTTGTATTCCATTTGCTAAATGGACTAATGTGTCTCAGAAAGTTTGGTTATTGCCCTGAGCATCACTTAGTGATGAGTCTTGTGTCCGCCATCCAGATCTCTGTCCGAGGCCCCGGTACCAGGACTGGGAAATTAAAGACAGGAAAGTGTGATTAGGCACCTAATGGGCAGAGGAATAGTGGACTCTGCTGGCTTTGGTGGCGCCAGTTCCCTCTCTACAGCTCTCCCTTATCTTTCCACTTGCCTAAAACTACAGCTTGTAGGACCTATCCAGCATGAAGCAGCTCGTCTTTAGCCATAAGTCGTTCCTTTAACCATTTGTTCCACCCTAGGCTGCAGTTCGAGTACCCTATAAAAGGGAAAAATCTCCTCTGTCCCACTCCTCCAAACTCATCCTGCCCTACTTCGCTGCCTGTTATTAACTGTGAAACACATTAATTTTACCTTTTTTTTTTGAGACAGAGTCTTGCTCTGTCACCCAGGCTGGAGTGCAGTGGTGTGATCTTGGCTCACTGCAACCTCCGCCTCCTGGGTTCAATCAATTCTCTGCCTCAGCCTCCCAAGTACCTGGGATTACAGGCAACCACCATCACGCCCAGCTAATTTTTGTATTTTTAGTATGGGGTTTCACCATCTTGGCTAGGCTGGTCTTGAACTCCTGACCTCATGATCTACCCACCTCGGCCTCCCGAAGTGTTGGGATTACAGGCGTGAGCCACCATGCCCAGCCTCATTTTACCTTTCTATCCTTTTTGCACCCTTCAGATTTGCTGTATCCTGTTGCAGTTTGGTCTGTTCAGTTCAGCAAACCCTTACTGGGTTCCCTAGTATACTAGACCACACAACCTGATCTGATACCTCATACTTGTCCATACACTACCCTCCAGGGGCAGTGGGTGCCATGAACTTGCACCCTCACTTATAAAAGGGGGCACTGAGGCAACTCCACTTCTCACATCTGTGGCTCAATCACATTTGTGCAGCTAATTGCAAGTCCTGGGTTTTCTCTTGCCTCCTGGGGCTGATTACTGATCTTGGCAGTGTATCCATTACAAAGGACAGCACCTGGCTTCTCAGTGGCCAATTGTTTCATTTTCTCTGTACCAGAGTGTGAAATCACAGCTTGTGTCTTGGGTCCTGCCACTGACAAACAGTGATGACTCCCCCACTTTTCAAGCATCCCTCTCTTTCTCCTTGTCTTGTGCTGTGTTCTCTCTCTGGGACCCTTTACCACTCTGTCTGGGTCCCTGATACCAAGGTCTTACCTGTACTATGATTTATGGATGGTGCTCATTTTGGATGCTGTGTTCACCAAGACAACTACCCTTCTGTTTTTGCCACCCCCCTCCTTCATCCTCCATCACTCCATGTTCTGTCTTCAGCAAGAGTCCAATTCTAGGATTCACCCTCTCCCTGCCTATGGTTATCCATGCGCTGACTGACTAGACTCCTTTATAAGACAGAAGATAAGAGAGACAAATGAGCATGTAAATGTTTCAGCAACAAACTGCAAACTTCAAGCTTTTTCTTTCTGTTCAGCTTCCTGTCATAAACAATGATAATTTATGATGAGGACTAAGTTGCATGATGGCACCATTGCTTGTCCTGCCCTTTCCAATTTTTGACAGAAAATGAATGGATACCTGGAGAAAAACTTACATCTAGTTTATATCGCTCTTTCCCCCACTTCCTTTCCAATACTCTGTCTCCATTTCTATGGCACAGTGGCCTGGGAAGAGGAAACAGGGGGGCAATCTGGCTACTCTGGCAGTCGACAAGAATGTTGAGATTTATTACTTTTTTAACCTGTCACTGACTCTATCAAAATAACATTTTCACTGTGGCCAACTTCTTATGCTGAAGACAACAGCAAGTCTTAGGAAGCTTTCCTTCCTCTTCTTCTCTCTCTCTTTCATTCTTTCCTTCCCTCTCTTATTCCTCCTTCTCTGCCTTCTTTATTTTCTCTCTCCAGTAACATCTAGCATTAATCAAGAAGTGCATCCTTTAGCTCTTTCGGAGGCTCCTTGCGTCATCATCATCATGCTTCTCTGAGTTAGCAGGCATTAATAAATGATTCTTTACTGTATATGAGCCAGAAATATATGAAACCCTGCCTAGAAATCCTAATTTTTCTGAAAAGTTCCTGACCTGGTATTATATTAAAAGGCATCATTTCAGTTCAGCTGGAATGGTAAACTACGATTTGCAGTTGCTGTCCCTAAGGTCTTCCCTAAGTTTTAGATCCAAGACTAAATGCAACTAATTAATACTTTCTTTTTAGTGTAATTTTTGGCCTTCCATGATATCAGTGTGTTATTAGTTATAGCAGGAAGGGTGAATTTTTAGTAATTCACACTTTGTATATCTCTCAGTTGTAAATCCCAAGTGAAGAAATGAACCAAAAAGACAGTGCCATATTCTTGAAAACCTTGCCAGAGACCTTTACAGTTAAAGCATGTATAAATACCAAACTCACAACTAATTCTTTGCTATAATCACTTGAATATGGGGAATGCATAACTCTTGGTTGTAGAAGATCTGATGGCACCTCACAATAGCAAGACAACATTACCCTCAATTTTACTAAATGGGCTAGAAAATAGCCATTTAAGGTCTGTTTTCCAATACTTTTTTTGCATATACATTGCTATATATTTATCTGTGCATTTCTGTGTATTATTTATTCCTTGTTTCACATACAAAGATTTGATAACTTAAGTAGTTATATATATATATATATAATTATATATATATATATATAATTATATATATATATATATATATATATTTTTTTTTAAGACAGTCTCACTCTGTTGCCTAGGCTGGAGTGCAGTGGTGCAATCTCAGGTCACTGAAATTTCTGTCTCCTGGTCTCAAGAGATTCTCATGCTTCAGCCTCTTGAGTAGCTGGGATTACAGACATGCACCACCACGCTGGGCTAATTTTTATATTTTTAGTAAAGACAGGGTTTTTTGCCGTGTTGGCCAGGCTGGTTTAGAACTCCTGGCCTTAAGTGATCCACCCTCCTCTGCCTCCCAAAGTGCTGGGATTACAGGTGTGAGCCACCATCCCGGCCATAAGTAGATTTACGTGGAGTTGTTTTCATGCTCTATGACCCTAGAAAGTAAGCTAGCCCTTTTTAGGCTTAGTATCTTTATTTTTAAGATAGAGGTTTACAACTCTTCTCTATAATATTTTGTGAGAGCTTAATTTTAAAATTTGATACCTTGTAGTAAAAAATGATAGACTATTATATAGGCTGTTCTCTTTTTCCTTCTCTGCCCCTTTCTCACTATTTTTATTGTTATTGTTATTCATTTTGACAGCAGGTTATCTTCTGAAAAATACATACTGCTTGGTATAATGCTCAGTGCTGGATTCATTATATGAATTGAATACATATGCATTTGGATATATGCTGAATGAAGATGTGAAAACTAGACAAAAGTGAGATGCTGTACTTTGGTTTCAAGTATAATAAACACTAAATAATAGTGTTAATTGAGTGGCTACTGTTTATTTGACAAAGAGCTATGTTCTTTACATTTATTATTATTTAGCTGGCAAAAACCTTAAAGGTTAGTATTATGTCCCAATATATCAATGAGGGGATTTGAGCTTAAAGTTAAAAAATTATATATAGTCAGTAAATGTCAAAGCTGGAATTTGAATTCAAGGAGGACTAAATTAGCAGGTACTCCAACTCATACTTCCGCCTACTCCATTCTAACTATATTAGGAAACTAATATTGGAAGGCGTAGGTGTTATGACCACTTGGAGAATGTTTTTAGAATTTTGTTTAATCATCTGATTAATTTTGGCAGCAAACTTATCTCAATGCATCTGGGAATAAAATTACTTTGATCAAGCAAAGTCCAATTACCTAGATCACATTTTTACTAGTTAAGATTACATTTAACACATGCTATTAAAATATTATATAAAATCTACTCATATATATTTAATCATAGTTTTGAAACCCCATAATCAATTAAAATAACTGATAGTTATAATGAAAGTTGCCCTTGGCTGTGGGAAGATGACTTATTCACCATTTTCACTGCTTTTTACCTGAACAGTTAGAGTCTTGCTTTGAAGCTAAGGGGTCCAGCACTGGGCCCCTTAGCTTCAAAGCAAAAACTTAAATTAAGTTTTTAACTTTATGCTCAAATTTCCTCATTGATATATTGGGACATAATACTAACCTCTAAGGGTTTTGCTAGCATGAGTGATAATGAATGTAAAAAACCTAGCTCTTTGGTGGGTGACACATGTCTCTTCTGTCAGGTGACACATATCAGGTAGGGCCATTACAGCTCCTCTTATGCTAGCCAAAGGAAGAGCCTTCATCCAAGGGGAAGGCAATGCAAGGACATATTCTGATGAGAGGTCCCATTTGGTATAAGTGGGAATGGGTATATCCTACTTGGAGTTCTCTTTGGACTAGGTTCCCAAGTGGACTCAGGTATAGATCACTGGGTAGGAGTAGAAGCTGAAGTAAAGAAAGAGAGCTATTTCATTAAAACAAAACAAAATGAAACCTCTTAAGACTAGGACCAAACATGTCCTCAGAACACAATGTGTCTTAAAGGGCAAGGGGTATTGACCCCCATTTCTCAACAGTACATTATCCACACATCTACTGTCACATCTATGTCTGTAGGACATCAGTTTATTGGACACTGTAAGGCCCTCGATTTTACTAAATAGTATGTGGGAGTGGAGTCCGTTCACTAGAACCAGCTTTCAGAAGTGCTTAGTGCCAAAGTCTGATGAAAGCAGCGAAACTCAGAGCTCCTGGAGAGGCATCATCTAACAGAAGAGACTGGGCACAGAAGAAGAGTAAAGAAACCACAGAGATTCCCAGCAATCAACCAGGCAGATACTCTGACTTGCTTGAGGTCACTGGGGTTATACCCTGTCAACATTCCCTGGTAAAACTTTGTAGACACTTGTAGGCTTTTTCTTGGACTTTTAACTTATATTAGCATATAATGCTACATTGAAACGTAGGTTAAATTAAATAACTTTTTTTATGATACTTCCCTTTAAAAGTGAACAATGTAATGGCTTTGGGCTTCCAAGCTGTCTTTTTCTTTTGCTCTAGTTTTTAAGTGCAGTCAATATTTTTGAAAATGCCTCAGAGCACTGAATGCATTTCCAGCATATGATGTAGCCCCAGTTTCATTTTCGGTGTTGAATTTCTGCCGTATTCAATCTGAACTATAATTTTAGAAATTACAAATTTTAGCAGTTAAAAGTGAGCCAGGGTCCAAAGTTAGTTTTGTAGCACATGGTACCATGTCAGTCAGCTCTCCTGCCCTGCTAGAGGCTTTGTGAACAAGGTATTGGGACCTTGGCTGAACATGGGGACATCATATTTCATGCCTGTGAAGAGGAAGGTTCATGCTGATAAGGTTACATGGTGATACCAAGAAGAATAATTTGTGCTTAGTTATAAAGTTCAAATGGGATAAAGAAACCATGGGGAGCCACGATGTGTGGTTTATGGACATGGTTAGAGGAAGAGAAGCCTGGCAGAATTATCTGGAGGTTAGATACTGATTGCAAAATATCAGCTATCAGTAGCTTCAGTTCAGTGAAAGAAGCAAACAGAAAACATGCAGCAACATATTTAGGTACAGGAATCTTAAATACCATCACTCAATGCATGTGATTCCAGCTCAATATGTATTTCATTCCTCCTTTCTTCTGTGAAAAAAAAATCCATTCTTAGTGCATTTTCCATTTCTGCAAGAAACTCATGGGCTATTAACTGGAGTTTGCTGGAGCAAAGTGGCTTGGAGAGATAATTTGTGAGCCAAACTTGCACTGTCAGGTCAGCTAAAGTATTTTCTCTACAAATAAACTACTGTGTGCCCAAACAATTTCTTCCATGCAGCTTGAATGTGCTGTAAGATAGGAAAGATAGTGATTTCCAGCCAGACAGATGTACAGTAATGGTAATCACCTCATGAGATTAAACTCAACAGAGCTGCAGGGTACTTTGTAAGAGGGTGAATAATCCCTACTGTCACTGAGTGAAAAGATAAAGAATAGCTAGAAGCAGAAATGGCTCAAAATCCATTACCACCATCCCAAGCCTTGGCTTTTCTGACGTCTTCCCTATTTCATCAATAGTATCAGCTTCCACAGTCTCTAGCCATAAACCTTGCAATCATCCTGTTTTCTCTATCACCCTTACCTACTTATCTAATGAATCTTCAAGCCCTGTCCAGACTAGAGTGCATAGAGAGCTGTGGTGTTTTAAGTCATTGCAGGGTGGGTGGATGCTAACGTGTTGATGAGACAGAAAAACACATCTATTTATATAAAAAGAAAAATCGACATCATTTCTCAGACTGGAAGGATTTTGTGGCCTTAGTCATGAACCTCAACATTAAAATTTTTAAAAAACTCTAACATCTCAAAAATCTGTCCATTCATATTCAGGCTTGTGGCTTGTGTGTCCTGTTTAAATCTTCAACGTTCGTCATTTCTCAATGCTCCTTAAAACTCCAAATCTGACCAAGTTATATTATTTCTTAAGAAAAAAAATCATCAACTCCCAATCATTTCCACACAGCGTAACATGGCTTCTTAGCTTCAACTTTAGTCATAATCCAACTTTCTAGGCATAGAAGCCTGTATACAGTTTTTAAAGCAATAATTAATTTTCATACTTGAATGTCTTTATTCTGCTGTTTCAACTCCACACAGTTGCTGTCTTTCCCAATCACTTCCACATACCTACTATCCTCATACCTACTGTCTCTTCCGCTTCCTTTGAATTAACCTTGAAAAGTTTCTTCTCAACTTTATAGTTAGTTCCTGACTCAACTCTTTCCTAACCCCTTCATGCAGAATTAAGCACTTCTATATCTCTAGTGAGATGACCATCTTATTCAAACTGCCAATCATCATATACCATTCACTATATTATGATTAAATGTATGCGTATCTGCCTTCCCTGATTGATTATGATTGTATGGAGTTCAGACCTTTTCATGCCCTCATCTTCAGAGTGTAGCACACTGGCAAAGAGTAAGGTGCGGAATACTATGCAGCCATAAAAAAGGATGAGTTTGTGTCCTTTGTAGGGACATGGATGCAGCTGGAATCCATCATTCTTAGCAAACTATCACAAGAACAGAAAACCAAACACCGCATGTTCTCACTCATAGGTGGGAACTGAACAATGAGATCACTTGGACTCGGGAAGGGGAACATCACACACCGGGGCCTATCATGGGGAGGGGGGCGGGGGGAGGGATTGCATTGGGAGTTATACCTGATGTAAATGACGAGTTGATGGGTGCAGCACACCAACAAGGCACAAGTATACATATGTAACAAACCTGCACGTTATGCATATGTACCCTACAACTTACAGTATAATAATAATAAATAAATTAAAAAAAAAAAAAAACATGTATTTAAATTAATTAAAAATGAATATTAATTTATTGGTTTACTTTTCAGGGTGCTTATCCATCAATGCATGGTTAAAAGCATACTTGGACTGAATTCCATACTCCAAATGATGACATTCACTGTTTTGTTATCACTGCCTCCAGTTCCGAGAGTTCTGAGGTTTGGTTTAGTAATGGAGAATTTTTTAGAGAGAAGGGTGATAATAGTAAAACAGACCCATTCATGAGACAAACCGTTTCTCAAGTTTTTTTGTTTTTGTTTTTGTTTTTTTTTGTTTTTTGTTTTTTTCTTTTTTTTATTTTTTATTTTTATTTATTATTATTATACTTTAAGTTCTAGGGTACATGTGCATAACGTGCAGGTTTGTTACATATGTATACTTGTGCCATGTTGGTGTGCTGCACCCATCAACTCGTCAGCACCCATCAACTCGTCATTTACATCAGGTATAACTCCCAGTGCAAGCCCTCCCCGCTCCCCGCTCCCCATGATAGGCCCCGTCATCAAAAAGTGGGCAAAGGATATGAACAAACATTTCTCAAAAGAAGACATTCATACAGCCAACAGACACATGAAAAAATGTTCATCATCACTGGCCATCAGAGAAATGCAAATAAAGTTTTTATAATTAGGATTTAATACAGAACAAAATAATATTGCATACCAGGAAATCTAGATTTCTTCAACCACCTTCTTATCAATAACTGAGTAAAGTCAGCTCTACCACTACATTTGCACTGTAGAAATCAGAATCTGCCAGCCAAATGTGCTATTTCAATTTCCATTTCAGTGAATTAAATTTTATCAATTAAAAATTCAGTTTTTTAGTAGCACTGGCCACATTTCAAATGCTCGATAGCCACAGGTGGTCAGTGACTGCCGTATTAAACAGTGCGGACAGAGAAATTTCCTATCATAGAAAGTTCTACTGGACAGCAGTGATCTGTAAAATTTCCCAAACTACTGAAAGTTGTATTTGCAAATGCAGCATGTTTATATCACTCTCATGCCTAAATCCTTTACTGGATGAAGATCATGGCTAAGATCAAATTCAAAGGTTTTAATATGTATCCCATGCCCTTTATGAACAGCTTCTCTTGATGATGTCTTCAGCTTCATGGCTTTCCGCAGTCCCACACGCACTCTTTGTGCTAAAGGAAGTGTTGCGCTTTCAAGCTGACAAATTGGCAGAGCTCTGACCACCTGTGTGCCTTTTGCCTGGCATTATTACTCATGTGACTAATTCCCATGCTCTTTCCAGCTACAACAACTTGAAACCTTCCTTGGTTCTCTCAGTTGAAGATGCCCAATGATCATCTGTGTTATTATAATTCTGTGCGCTTCTCTCTCATCAATTAATGCGCTACTTTTCCCTGCACAGCAGTTGTATGCTTTTCACTTCAATCATATGTTGAATATGGTTGAAGAAGCATAATGATTTATCTTGTGGAATAAGAACGTCAATGTTTTCTTACCACCTGTCTTTAGCTCTCAAAATGGAGATAAGGCATACATAATTCCTAAATGTGGTAATAGTTTAAATTACATATCTCTATAAGATTGATTTATGGTATGTATTTGCACTATTTTCTGATTCATAAACTTACTCTCTAATATCTCTTTTAAAAAATAAAAATGTAGCATCTATTTTTGAGTTACTTATATTATTTAGTTGTCCACATTATTTTATTTATTGGTTTTAGTATACTGATGCTTTGCCTACATCAAAATAATCATTACATATTCAGAGATGCTTTTTTAAACATAAAGAGTAACACAAGAAGTTCAAGAAATGTATCATAAGATACAATATTCGGAGAAATAATTGGAGAATATATTATATTGTCAACATTTAGCCATTATAATCAACTTTAGTCATCAAAGTTGCCTTAGAGTCTTTAGTATTTTAACATTAATTTCAAAATAATTTATTCTATTATTACACTGACTTTCATACTAATGTAAATGAACTTAATAAGATGAAGCTCAAATGTAATGTTAAAACAGAAACATAATAGAAATTGTAACCCAAATGAGTACACTCCAAAGCAGAGAGGTTTTTTGACTGGATCTGTGGAGGAATTTTCATTTCCGTTAATCCATATCACAGACTTGTCACTTTCCCAAAAGGGGAGAAGAAAATTCTAATAAAATATTTTTTGCATTTAAATGATAACTCATATGCTGCATTCATTTGCCTTTGAAATTGACTGTTGAGAAAACATGGACACTATAGGGTTAAAAATGCAATTGTGAACCTCACTTGCTCACATACAGTCCTGCTCTCTCCCCTACACTGCTTTCATTTCACAGAGATTTTTCTTTTCTTTTCTTTTCTTTTTTACTTCATGATATTTGTTTATTTCTGACTGTAAGGCCATACCAGGACAAGCCATTTTTTTCTTTTTTTTAAAATTATGCTTTAAGTTCTAGGGTACATGTGTACAATGTGCAGGTTTGTTACATAGGTATACATGTGCCATGTTGGTTTGCTGCAACCATCAACTCGTCATTTACGTTAGGTATTTCTCCTAATGCTATCCCTGCCCCCTCTCCCCACCCCACGACAGGCCCCGGCGTATGATGTTCCCCTTCCTGTATCCAAGTGTTCTCATTGTTCAATTCCCACCTATGAGTGAGAACATATGGTGTTTGGTTTTTTGTCCTTGCGATAGTTTGCTGAGAATGATGGTTTCCAGCTGCATACATGTCCCTACAAAGGACATGAACTCATCCTTTTTTATGGCTACATAGTATTCCATGGTGTATATGTGCCACATTTTCTTAATCCAGTCTGTCATTGATGGACATTTGGGTTGGTTCCAAGTCTTTGCTATTGTGAATAGTGCTGCAATAAACGTACATGTGCATGTGTCTTTACAGCAGCATGATTTATAATCCTTTGGGTATATACCCAGTAATGGGATGGCTGGGTCAAATGGCATTTCTAGCTCTAGATCCTTGAGGAATTGCCACACTGTCTTCCACAATGGTTGAACTAGTTTACAGTCCCACCAACAGTGTAAAAGTGTTCCTATTTCTCCACATCCTCTCCAGCACCTGTTGTTCCCTGACTTTTTAATGATTGCCATTCTAACTGGTGTGAGATGGTATCTTATTGTGGTTTTGATTTGTATTTCTCTGATGGCCAGTGATGCTGAGGATTTTTTCATGAGTCTGTTGGCTGCATAAATGTCTTCTTTTGAGAAGTGTCTGTTCATATCCTTTGCCCACTTTTTGATGGGGTTGTTTGTTTTCTTCTTGTGAATTTGTTTGAGTTCTTTGTAGATTGTGGATATTGGCCTTTGTCAGATGATTAGATTGCAAAAATTTTCTCCCATTCTGTAGGTTGCCTGTTCACTCTGATGGTAGTTTCTTTTGCTGTGCAGAAGCTCTTTAGTTTAATTAGATCCCATTTGTCAATTTTGGCTTTTGTTGATATTGCTTTTGGTGTTTTAGACATGAAGTCCTTGCCCATACCTATGTCCTGAATGGTATTGCTTAAGTTTTCTTCCAGGGTTTTTATGGTATTAGGTCTAACATTTAAGTCTCTAATCCATCTTGAATTAATTTTTGTATATGGTGTAAGGAAGGGATCCAGTTTCAGATTTCTATGTATGGCTAGCCAGTTTTCCCAGCACCATTTATTAAATAGGGAATCCCTTCTCCATTTCTTGTTTTTGTCAGGTTTGTCAAAGATCAGATGGTTGTAGATGTGTGGTATTATTTCTGAGGGCTCTGTTCTGTTCCATGGGTCTGTATCTTTGTTTTGTTACCAGTACCATGCTGTTTGGTTACCGTAGGCTTGTAGTACAGTTTGAAGTCACGTAGCATGATGTCTCCAGCTTTGTTCTTTGTTTTTTTGCGTTAAGATTGTCTTGGCAATGTGGGCTCTTTTTTGGTTCCATTTGAACTTTAAGGTAGTTTTTTTCTAGTTCTGTGAAGAAAGTCATTGGTAGCTTGATGGGGATGGCATTGAATCTATAAATTGCCTTGGGCAGTATGGCCATTTTCATGATATTGATTCTTCCTATCCATGAGCATGGAATGTTCTTCCATTTGTTTGTGTCCCCTTTTATTTCATTGAGCAGTGGTTTGTAGTTCTCCTTGAAGAGGTCCTTTAAATCCCTTGTAAGTTGGATTCCTAGGTACTTTATTCTATTTGAAGCAATTGTGAATGGGAGTTCACTCATGATTTGGCTCTCTGTTTGTCTGTTATTGGTGTATAAGAATGCTTGTGATTTTTGCACATTGATTTTGTATCCTGAGACTTTGCTGAAGTTTCTTATCAGCTTAAGGAGATTTTGGGCTAAGACGATGGGGTTTTCTAAATATACAATCATGTCATCTGCAAACAGGGACAATTTGACTTCCTCTTTTTCTAATCAAATACCCTTTATTTCTTTCTCCTGCCTGATTGCCCTGGCCAGAACTTCCAACACTATGTTGAATAGGAGTGGTAAGAGAGGGCATCCCTGTCTTGTGCCAGTTTTCAAAGGGAATGCTTCCAGCTTTTGCCCATTCAGTATGATATTGGCTGTGGATTTGTCATAAATAGCTCTTATTATTTTGAGATAAGTTCCATCAATACCAAATTTATTGAGAATTTTTAGCATGAAGGGCTGTTGAATTTTGTCAAAGGCCTTTTCTGCATCTGTTGAGATAATCATGTGGTTTTTGTCTTTGGTTCTGTTTATATGATGGATTACATTTATTGATTTGCATATGTTGAACCAGCCTTGCATCCCAGGGATGAAGCCCACTTGATCATGGTGGATAAGCTTTTTGATGTGCTGCTGGATTCAGTTTGCCAGTATTTTATTAAGGATTTTTGCATCAATGTTCATCAGGGATATTGGTCTAAAATTCTCTTTTTTTGTTGTGTCTCTGTCAGGCTTTGCTATCACGATAATGCTGGCCTCATAAAATGAGTTAGGGAGGATTCCCTCTTTTTCTATTGATTGGAATAGTTTCAGAAGGAACGGTACCAGCTCCTCCTTGTAACTCTGGTAGAATTCAGCTGTGAATCCATCTGGTCCTGGACTTTTTTTGGTTGGTAGGCTTATAATTATAATAATAATTAATTATTGTCTTAATTTCAGAGCTTGTTATTGGTCTATTCAGGGATTCAACTTCCTCCTGGTTTAGTCCTGAGAGGGTGTATGTGTCCCGAAATTTATCCATTTCTTGTAGTTTTTCTAGTTTATTTGCATAGAGGTGTTTATAGTATTCTCTGATGGTAGATTGTATTTCTGTGGAGTTGGTGGTGATATCCCCTTTATCATTTTTTATAGTGTCTATTTGATTCTTTTCTCTTTTCTTCTTTATTCGTCTTGCTAGCGATCTATCAATTCTGTTCATCTTTTCAAAACACCAGCTCCTGGATTCATTGATTTTTTGAAGGGAATTTTGTGTCTCTATCTCCTTCAGTTCTGCTCTGATCTTAGTTATTTCTTGCCTTCTGCTAGCTTTTGAATGTGTTTGCTCTTGTTTCTCTAGTTCTTTTAATTGTGATGTTAGGATGTCAATTTTAGATCTTTCCTGCTTTCTCTTGTGGGCATTTAGTGCTATAAATTTCCCTCTACACACTGCTTTAAATGTGTCCCAGAGATTCTGATATATTGTGTCTTTGTTCTCATTGGTTTCAAAGAACATCTTTATTTCTGCCTTCATTTTGTTATTTACCCAGTAGTCATTCAGGATCAGGTTGTTCAGTTTCCATGTAGTTGTGTGGTTTTGAGTGAGTTTGTTAATCCTGAGTTCTAATTTGACTGCACTGTGGTCTGAGAGACAGTTTGTTGTGATTTCTGTTCTTGTATATTTGCTGAGGAGTGCTTTATTTCCAACTATGTGGTCAATTTTGGAATACGTGCGATGTGGAATAGTTGCTGAGAAGAATGTATATTCTGTTGATTTGAGGTGGAGAATTATGTAGATGTCTATTAGGTCCACTTGGTGCAGAGATGAGTTCAATTCCTGGATATCCTTGTCACTTTCTGTCTCATTGATCTGTCTAATATTGACAGTGGGGTGTTAAAGTCTCCCATTATTATTGTGTGGGAGTCTAAGTCTCTTTGTAGGTCTCTAAGGACTTGCTTTATGAATCTGGGTGCTCCTGTATTGGGTGCATATATATTTAAGGTAGTTAGTTCTTCTTGGTGAATTGATCCCTTTACCATTATGTAATGGCCTTCTTTGTCTCTTTTGATCTTTGTTGATTTAAAGGTTTAAAGGCTGTTTTATCAGAGACTAGGATTGCAATCCTTGTCTTTTTTTTTGTTTTCCATTTGCTTGGTAGATCTTTCTCCATCCCTTTATTTTGAGCCTATGTTTGTCTCTGCACGTGAGATGGGTCTCCTGAATACAGCACACTGATGGGTCTTGACTTTTCTAACTCTTCATTATTATTTATCAATTAAAGACAAAATGATCTTTGTTTAATTTTAATTTTTGTATATTATAAGTAGTACTCGATAAGCTTTTGTCATTAAGTCTAATCTGCATCGATTATCTGAGATATAATGACAAAAAGTAAATGCGCTTATGTAACTATTAAATCCTAGATAAATATTTGTTGATGTGTCATTATTCTAATTGGAAATGGTGAGAATATAAAATGACTCTTGTTAGTCCAAGGATATGTGATGTGGGTTAGGTTTTGGAATTTCTTTACTTTCTCTGTTGTTCTTCACAATGAGAATTTCTAACACTTAGTTCGTATTAACTATAGTATAAAATAAAATATTAAATAAGAGAAGTATAATATTTTGATTCTCTGAAAGTAGTATTAGGATTATTAAATAAATAGTGCATTATCTGTCAGATCAGTCTAATGAAAACACATTTTATGACTTTAAAAACCAAATAATTAAATGAAGTGAATGATAGAAAAACATGTGGGACACAAGCATCTTTTGTGTCTGTGACTACTTCACTATTCTACTTTTTGATAATGTTAGCTCTGACCTCCCCGTTCATTTTTCATTCTAAACACACACATGTACATACACACGCACACATCTGCACAAGTAGGTCATCTTCCAAATGTCACCAAGTGTGACACAATACACACCATTTTATTCTCAATCTAACACCTTTGCTTTCATAGCAGGTTCCAATCACTTGTGTTCAAAGTGCCAATATAGGAAGAATCATCTTTTATCCTTGTCACATTCCTTCTTTCATGTATTTTTCTTCTCATCTATGTAACCATCACTCATTCCAAAGGCTATGCTCGAAGATGATTTTCCTTTTAGACAAGTTCTATTGGAATTCTTTCTAAGGCAGAAATTCCAAGAATTACAATAATCTGTGCATACTTAAAATGTCCACATTATTCTAGGATAGAACTTTAAAAGCATAACTTCTTCGCAGTGACCATTTGCTCTAACCTGGGGTTTCTGCTCTGTCATCACTCTCACTCTCTGTTTTGTCCTCCAGGTAGGCTATAATTAAGGTTTTTAGTACAGCAATGTTTGTAAAAGAATCTACAATATTGCAATTGCTTCTGACCACAGTGTCTTCAGTAAAAATTTGGCCACTTCATAAGTCATGCTCAACACTTAGAAACTTGCTTTTTATATAAGCCATTGGAAACCACTTAAAAAAAACCAGAACTCTGTATTGAGATTAAATTTTCATGTGGGCACTACTTATTCAATCACTAAATATCGGTGTAGTAGTCTGTGGCTATTGGTCCTATATGGGCCAAGAGTCACCTTGCACTAAATGTCATTAGAAAATGTGTTAAGACCTGGAAGAACATCAGCAAGAGAAAAGAATAGGACTTCCAAGAGCTCATTCATCTGCAAAAACATCACTTTGAACTCGTGTCTATATTCAAAATTACCCTCACAAGAGCGAAGGAAATCAGGTGAAAGATTACAGCACCTATAGATAGCACAGAAATAAGAAAGGACACATTGAAATGGATAGGAAGGACAGTATTACATTAACCATGTCACCTCCCCCTGAGACCCTGGCAGTAAAGAGGCAAGAGAGATGCCCTTTGCAGGGGGTAGAAACAGGGAAGTAAGCACTGAACTTTGCATTGGGCCTCAACACTAGACCTACCCCAGGAAAAGCCCACAGCCCCAGATTCTAGGCTGGTATCCATGGACTTTTAAGAAAACATATAGATTCAAAATGAAGGGAAGAGAAAAGATATTCCTACAAATGGAAATCAAAAGAGAGCAGGGGTAGCTATATTATACCATATAAAAATACTTTAAGTCAAAAGCTCTAAAAGGAGAAAAAGATGGTCATGATATAATAATAAAGGGGTTGATTCATCAAAAGGATATAACAATTGTAAATGCATATGTACCCAATATTGGAACAGCAAAATATGTAAAGCAAATATTAAATGATATGAAGAGAGATATAGATTGCAATACAATGACAGTAGGGTATTTCACTACTTGACTTCCAATGATAGACAATTCATCCAGATAGAAAATGAAAAAGAAATATGAGACTTAAACTACACTTTAGAATAGCAGAACTAAGAGACACATATAGAACCTTCCATCCAACATACACAAATCTATAAATGTGATATACCACATTATGAGAATAAAGAAAAAAAATGTGATCATCTCAATATATGCAGCAAAAGCATTTGACAAAATACAAAATACTTTCATGATAAAAACTTCCAATAGTTCAATTTAGAAGAAATGTACCTCAAAACAATAGATATTGTATATGAAAAACCTACAGCTATGTTGAAAACCTAAGCAAAAGTTGAAAGCTTTTCCTCTAAGATTAGAAACAAGAAAAAGATGCCTACTCTCCTACTTTTATTCAACATAGTACTAGAAATTCTAGCTAAAGCAGTTAGCACAAAGAAAGAAAGAACACTCATCCAGATTGGAAAGGAAGAAGTTAAGTTGTCTCTGTTTGCAGATGACATTATCATATTTATAGAAAACTGTAAATACTCCACTAAAAGTGTTAGAACTAATAAACTAATTCTGTAAAGTATATAACAAGATACAACATTTACATAAAAATCAATATTTTCTATACACTAACAATGAACTGTTTTAAATATAAAGAAAACAATTCCATTTACAATAACTATATAAAAATAAAATACTTAGGGATAAATTTAACAAACAAAATAAAAGACCTGTACATGGAAAACTATAAAACAATGATTAAAAATTTTAAGAAGACAGAAATAAATCAAAAGATACCCTATGATCAAGGATTGGGAAAATTAATATTGTTCAAGTGTTCAAACTACCTGAAGTTATCTACATTTTCAATGCAATCCTCATCAAAGTTCCAATAACATTTTTTGCAGGTATAGAAGAAACAATCCTAAAATTCACATGGAATCACAAAAGACCCTGGACAACCAAAACAATCTTGAACAAAAAGAATAAAGCTGGAAGTATCTACCTGACTTTAAAATATACTGCAAAACTATAGTAATCAAAATAGCATGGTACTGGCATAAAAACAGAAACAGAGACAAGTGGAACAGAATAGTGATGCCTCAAATAAATTCTCACATTTATGGTCAATTGATTTTTAACATTCAACAAATGTGCCAATAACACATAATGGGGAAAGGATAGTCTCTTCAATAAACAGTGTTGAATTTCACCCCACAGAAGAATAAAATTAGATCCTTACCTCATACTGTATTAAAAAATGAACTAAAAATGCATTAAAGACCTAATGTAATACCTAAAAATATAAACGTAAAACTTTTAGAAGGAAACATTCAGAAAATAATCTAGGACATTGGTCTGGGCAATGATATTTTTCTTTTAAATATGACCTCAAAAGCAGAGAGACCCAAAGCAAAAATAGACAAATGGGCTTACATCAAACCAAAAGGCTTCTGCATAGGAAAGGAAATAATCAACAGATTGAAGAGACAACCTACAGAATGGGAGAAAATATCTGTAAGCCATGCATCTTACAAAAAGTTCATATTTAAAAGATGTAAAGAACTTAAGCAACTCAATAGCAAGAAAACGGCCCTTTTAAAAAATGTACAGCGGAGCTGAATGAACATTTCTCAAAAGAAGGCATGCAATTGTCCAAGAGGCATATAAAAAGTGCTCAATATCACTAATTGTCAGAGAAATGCAAGTTAAAATCACAATGAGATATCATCTCACATGTGTTGGAGTAGCTATTATCAAAAAGACAAAAATTGTAGGTTAAAATGTGGAGTAAAGGGAACTCTTGCACACTGTTGGTAGGAATGAAAATTAGTAGAGACACTATGGGAAAAAAAAGTATGGGAACTTCCTCAAAAAATTAAAAATATAACTACCATATGATCTAGCAATCTCAATACCAGGTATATATCCAAAGAAAATAAAATCAGTGTACTAAAGAGACATCTGCACCCCCATGTTTGTTGCAGCACTATTACAATAGCCAAGATCTGGAATCAACCTAAGTGTCAGTGGATAAAGAAACTGTGGTATGCATACACAGTGAAATACTACTCAGCTTTACAAAGGAAGAAAACTTTGTCGTTTGCAACAATTTGGATAAGCCTGGAATACATCATGTTAAGTGAAATAGGCCTGGCACCGAAAAACAAATACTGTATGATCTCGTGCATACGTAGAATTTTAAAAACTTGAACTCATAGAATGGTGGTTAACAGTGGCTGAGAGTTGTGGGGTTAGAGAGATGTTGGTCAAAGAATACAAAATTTCAAATAAGAGGAAAAAGTTCAAGGGATCTATCATAGAATATAGTGATTATAGTTAAAACAATGTATTATTGAAAGCTGCTCTGACAGTATGTTTTAAGTGTTCTTACCACAAAAATTGATAAGTTGTGAGATAATACCTATGTTACATAGCTTTATTTAGCCATTCCACATTTATACACATGTTAAGACATCATGATATATATGATAAATATGTACAATTTTTATTTGTTTATTAAAAAAGAAAAAATGGGCCGGGCACAGTGGCTTATGCCTGTGACCCCAACACTTTGGGAGGCTGAGGCCAGCAGGTATCTTGAGGTCAGGGGTTCAAGGCCAACATAGCAAAACCCCATCTCTACTAAAAATACAAAAATTAGCCAGGTGTGGTGGTGTGCTCCTGTGGTCCCAGCTACTCTGGAGGCTGAGGTAGCAGGATCACTTGAGCCTGGAAGACAGAGGTTGCAGTGGGCCAAGATCTTGCCACTGCACTCCAGCTTGGACTACAGAGAGAGACTTGTCTCAAAAAAATAAAAGAATATTGCTAAGATAATGCCGAGTTGTTGAAAAATTTCACCTCTGAAATAATGTTGCTGTATTCGAGTCCTAACTTCTCTTCTTCCTAACCTTAAGATCTATACCTTAGTTTCCTAGGTTTTTATCAGTTTCCAACTATAACACAGTGGTAACAATAGTACCTTCCACACAGGACTGTAAGGATTAAACGAAATAATTTATAACATACTAAACAGAGTGACTGGTGCAGAGTTAGCTGTCTATAAATGTAACTTATGATAATTTTTAGGAAGCATAAATGGGATTTCTAAATATGTGGCCTATCTACTATCATCACGACTTTAGCACACTGGTTATATAAGTGAATTTTTCAAATGTATTCAAGTATTTATGTTCAGTTATATTATTCATACCTTATTAATATTTGCATTCCCAGTACTTGCATAGTTCCTAATATTGTATATAGTAGGCACGAAAAATGTTCTTCATCTGATGAGCACATAAATTAATGATTTAATGGATAAATAAAAACATATGAACAGCTAATTGAAATTAAAATGTAAATAGCTAAAACCCCAATTGCCTTGAAAATATTTTATTCATTAATTTCTAGAAAACTGTTATTTTAAAAATGTTTATTAAGATTAAAATGGAATAAAGTATATTTAACCTGGAATTTATAAACATTAGTCATAGAAGGTCCGCGGTTCCCAGACATTGTCCTGAAAGTTATGAATTCCAATGAGAATCCTCCTTTCTTGTTCTTTGCCCCTACACATGTCTTCCGAACAGATTTGACCATCAGATAGAAATTGGGCTCTGAAGTATTCCAGTCAACAGAGTAGGAAGAAAAGGGAAAGACATATGATGTAAAGTAATATGTTATTTATTTGGCATCCATTCTCTCTAAATCTATATTCCTAGCACAGTTATGAGTTGTGGTGTACTACCACCACCCCACAGGTAAGAGCAATTCTCATTTGGTGAGCCAGAGCCCTTTGCAGGACATTTCTGAAAGTGCTAATGGGAAGGCTATTTCCTGCTTGGGAGACATAATGCTGGCAGGATGTGAATTTGGGGCTTTCAGAGCCAACTTCTCTGGACACATGAAGGAAGCCCATATGTCCTAGGAAAGAAGCAGGTCAGCCTTTAGAAGGAAACAGATCCAAGCAATTGAGAGTAGAAGAGAAACTTAGTAACTTTATTTGAAACACTGGATGGAGATTTGTTTGAAACCACTTCCTACACCTCCTCCAGAAGCTTCCCACTTACAGTGGCCAATATATGTATTTTTTAAGTTCAAGTTTATTTGAGTTGTATTTTTGTCACTTTTCTACAGCATGTGTCCTGATTAATTTAGCTATGGAAAAAAAATTGAGATAACTTTGATTTTAATCATTTCCTAGTGTCCAAGAAAAGGAAATTAAAAAAAAGGGAATCCATGAACTAGAATTAAGATATTTTCTTGTTTTTTTTACTACTCGTACATTTATAAAATGTTTATTGAGCACTTACTGGACAGTTTTTCCTAATTGGTTAGAAGGGATCAATACACCAAATAGGCAAAGGTCCTTGCCTTTATAGGACTTACATTCCAATGGGAAGATAAAAAAGCATAATTATTATGTAGGTTGTTTAAAAGTCATACCTCTGGCAGGATGTGAGTAAATTGATATGGGAAGGAAAAAGTAGGACAGGATAGGATGTGTATGTATTGCAGAGGTTAAGGAAGAAATTTTGCATAAAGTGGTCAAGTTAGGCCTATTTGAGAATATGGGACTTGAGCAGCTCTTTGAAGGAGGTGAAGGTGAAGAGATCTCCAATTGTAGGACAGCCAGGTAAGGACCCCAGGGTGAAAGCATACCTGGAATATCTAAGAAACAAAGGGAGTCCAAGGCGACTCTAGTGGAACCAGCATGAAGGAAAATAGGGAGAAGTTGCCAACAAAGTGATGCAGGATCATCTCCCAGAAGACTCTGAGGTTCATTTTAATTCTGTTCTAAATGAAATGAGAATTCGTTGAGAGTTTTGAGTTGAGGAGTGGCATCATATGACTTCCTATTTGAAAGTGTATTCTGCTGCCTTTTGAGACTAGTTCTTGGGCACATGAAGAGGCAACAATAGAACAAGGGAGGCAAGGTAGAAAGATATTGCAAGGGTCCAGGTGAGAGATATTGGTAACTTGTTCAAAGTGAAAGTGGTAAAGGTGGTATATGATCACTAATTAGAATGCATATTTTGAATGTAGAGCTTACAGTATTTTCTTCCAGATCCGACATGGGGTGTGAGAGACAGAGAGGAGATAAGAATGATGCCAAGACTTCTGCTAGGATGAAAAAGGCTGCAGAAGGAATTTTGGGTAAAAGATAGAGTTTAATTTTAGTTTAATTTTGGATGTGTTACGTTTGACATGCCCAACAGACTCACAAGTGGAGATGTTCAGTAGACACACTTTAATATGAGAGTCTCAGTTTCAGGAGACAGATCTGAAAACATAAAAGGAATTGTTGAATTACAGATGGGTTTTCTTTTTTTTGTTTATTTGTTTTTGATGGAGTCTTGCTCTTGTCACCCAGGCTGGAGTGCAATGGCATGATCTCGGCTCACTGCAACCTCCGCCTCCTGGGTTCAAGCGATTCTCCTGCCTCAGCCTCCTGAGTAGCTGGGATTACAGGAACCCACCACCATGCCTGGCAAAATTTTGTAATTTTAGTAGAGACAGGGTTTCTCCATGTTGGCCAGGCTGGTCTCGAACTCCTGACCTTGGGATCTGCCCCCTTCGGCCTCCCAAAGTGCTGGGATTATAGGCATGAGCCACCGTGCCCAGCCACAGATGGGTTTTATGTCATGAGACTGGCTAAGATCTCCAAGGAGTTAACATCGATGGGTAAGTGAAGAGGACCAAGGACTGAGCCTGGGGTATTCCACATCAAGAGTTAAGGCAGAAAAGAGGGGCCTAACAAAGGAAAATGAAAAGTGACCACTGAGCTAGAAAAGCTGCAAAATATGCATTATATCCATTCTATCTGGGAAGTCACATGGAGAAAGAAAGTCAAATGTGAAGGTCACATGGAGAAAATTAAGGAGAAGGGAAGGATGAACACAGTCAAAAACTGATGAGAAATCAAGTAAATCGAAAATGAAGCATTAGATTTAATAATGCAGTTGTCATCTGGTGACCTTGATAAAAGTATTTTTGTAGCATATGGGGCAGGGAATGGCAAGAACATAATCACAGTAGTGGCAAAGAAAGGGAGCAGAGGCATTTGAAACAATGATACAGATAACAGATTTAGGTAGTTTCCTGCAAAGGGAGCAAAGGCATGCAGTAATAGCTGACAAGTCAAGAGAGGGTTGGGTGATTTTTGTTTGTTTGTTTGTTTGTTTTCTTTTCTTTTTGAATTTTTCATATAAATATATATCCTATATGTTTCTGATGGAACGACCTGATAGAGAAAAGGACTATTGATGATATAAGAGAGAAAGAAGGCAGACAAATGTTGCAGTGATGGCCTTGATTATGAGTGAGAAGAGATGGCCCTATTACAAAAGTTGAAGAGTTTACTTTATATGGGAACATGGATAATTAATTGTTGGTAAAAGGTGAAAATGCAGAGTAAGTGAGTCTAGATTCAAGTAAGTAGGTAGATGTGGGGATGGGAGTCTGTAAAAGCCTCAGTATTTTCAATGAATTAGGTGACAAGGTTAACTGAGAATAAAAGTATGGGAGGAGAGGAGGTGTTGGGATTTTCTGGGAGAGAGGGGGATTATAAAAAGTCACTTAAGAAAGAAGAGAGAGCTAATAGGTAGTCTAAGTGGAGTACAGTTGTTGAGCATTATTAGGTGTTGATTTGAGACCCATGGTCATGCATTTAATGAGGGCATTAGCTATGTTTTGTGTTTTGTTCCAACTACATATCTCTTTATGAACATAGGCACAGATAGATCAGGATTATAATTTTACCCGATAAATACCATAAAGTGAGACGGGGCAGATAATTATGTATATGCAACAGAGTAATTATAATTGACCATTCAATTTATTTAGGAAAGGGGAGGGGAAAAGATGTGAAAGGATAAAGAACAGTTAAATTTTATAGGATTAATGAATTGGGGGCAACTGGTAGGTCAAGGATAGTTGTAAGTCAATAACTAGAGTGACTGAGTTAGAAAGAGGAGAGACAGTGCTTTCTAAGAGCACTCAGAGGACAACACATGTGTTGAAGACAGTGGAAGGGTATCAGGTATTGAAGGTTGTAAGGCCTAAGATGTATGACCATAGGAATGAGTGGCTGAGCTGTGGTGGGAGGCAATAGCATTGGAGGAAATGATGTTAAGGAAGTGGCAGGTGAAGATACTGAAAGTATCATTTCTATGTACTTTGAAATTCCAGAGAATTAAGGAACAAGTAATAATAGCAAGAATGATAAGAAGTGAGAAGCTGACATCATTGAAACAAGGGGAAATGAGCATCATGAAGGAGGAGAATAATGCATAGTTTCAAAGGTCCCCAAATCTCTGGGACCATCTGTGAGAAATGCTCTATCAGAGAACAATGATTTATGGGATAAAGAACAATTACTAAATGACATTATATCTCAGTCTCAGAGTCTATGCAGATTCTAGATTTGGATAAATTAATTTGGAAAAAATTCAATTATCTGTGGATAATTGGACTGGACACATATTGAACCCACAATCTCTGCCCTGATTTCAGGGTTCCCTGTGTAGTTTGTAGGGACTTGATGATATTGTGTCAGGGTCAAGGACTGAATTGTTGTACATACGGATGACTAACGATGAATAATGCCTGCATTTGTCCATTAGGATTTCTTTTATTTTGTCCTTCTTCCTCTTTTTTTCCAGTTTGAGAGAATGCCACCTAATGCTACTCATCACGAGCTGACAGGAATAGTTAGGAATATGGATTGTTTGGTCCAATTAGCTAATTTAGATGATATCATTTATAACATGAAAAATAATCACAAAACAGGTGTGTAATCAAGAGAAACTCTATTTTTCTAACAGAGTTTAGTTTTTTTCATGAGTTTTCATTTCTACATGGCAGTGAAAACTTTAATGTCAACACCTTCAGTTATATTAGTCTGAGTCAGTTGCTTTTTTCCTAAAAAATTAAGTACTACTGAGTCGCTTCCAAGAAGGCTGAATAGGAACAGCTCCGGTCTGCAGCTCTCAGTGAGATTAATGCAGAAGACAGGTGATTTCTGCATTTCAAACTGAGGTACCTGGTTCCATCTCATTGGAACTGGTTGGACAGTGGATACAGCCCATGGAGACTGAGCCAAAGCAGGGCAGGGTATCACCTTGCCCGGGAAATGCAAGGGATCCGGGGATTTCCCTTTCCTAGCCAAGGGAAGGAAGCCTTGACAGATTGTACCTGAAAAAATGATAAACTCCTGCCCCAATACTGCACTTTTCCCATGGTCTTAGCACCAGCAGACCAGAAGATTCCCTCCCATGCCTGGCTCGGCCAGTCCCACACCCACGGAGCCTTGCTCACTGGTAGTGCAGCAGTCTGAAATGACCTGCGAGGCTGCAGCCTGGTGGGGGAGCAGGGCATCTGCCATTGCTGAGGCTTGAGTAGGTAAACAAAGTGGCTGGGAAGCTCAAACTGGGCGGAGCCCACTGCAGGTCAGCAGGGTCTACTGCCTCTATAGACTACACTTCTGTAGGCAGGGCATAGCTGAACAAAAGGCAGCAGACAACTTCTGCAGACTTAAATGTCCCTGTCTGACAGCTGTGAAAAGAGTAGTGGTTCTCCCAGCACGACATTCGAGCTCTGAGAACAGACAGACTGCCTCATCAAGTGGGTCCCTGACCCCCATGTAGCCTGACTCGGCTATACCTCCCAGTAGGGGATGACAGACACCTCATAGAGGTGGGTGCCCCTCTGGGATGAAGCTTCCAGAGGAACAATCAGGCAGCAATATTTTCTGTTCTGCAATATTTGCTGCTCTGCAGCCTCCACTGGTGATACCCAGGCAAACAGGGTCTGGAGTGGACCTCCAGCAGACCTGCAGCTGAGGGCCCTGACTGTTAGAAGGAAAACTAACAAACAGAAAGGAATAGCATCAACATAAACAAAAAGGACATCAACACCAAAACCCCATCAGTAAGTCACCAACATCAAAGACCAAAGGTAGATAAAACCACAAAGATGGGGAGAAACCAGAGCAGAAAAGATGAAAATTCCAAAAACCAGTGTGCCTCTTCTTTTTCAAAGAATCACAGATGCTTGCCAGCCAGGGAACAAAACTGGACGGATAATGAGTTTGATGAGTTGACAAAAGTAGGCTTCAGAAGGTCAGTAATAACAAATTTCTCTGAGCTAAAGAAGCTTGTTCCAGCCCATCGCAAGGAAGTTAAAACCTTGATAAAAGGTTAGACAAATGGCTAACTAGAGCAAACAGTGTAGAGAAGACCTTAAATGACCTGATGGAGCTGAAAACCATGGCACGAGAACTATGTGATGCATGTATAAGCTTCAATAGCTGATTCGATCAAGTGGAAGAAAGGGTATCAGTGACTGAAGATCAAATTAATGAAATAAGGCAAGAAGACAAGATTAGAGAAAAAACAGTAAAAAGAAACAAAGAAAGCCTCCAAGAAATATGGCACTATGTGAAAAGTCAAATCTACATTTGATTGGTGTACCTGAAAGTGATGGGGAGAATGAAACCAAGTTAGAAAATGCTTTTCAGGATATTATCCAGGAGAACTTTCCCAACCTAGCAAGGCAGGCCAACATTCAAATTCAGGACATATGAAGAACACCTCAAAGATACTCCTCAAGAAGAGCAACCCCAAGACACATAATTGTCAGATTCACCAAGGTTGAAATGAAGGAAAAAATGTCAAGGGCAGCCAGAGTGAAAGGTCGGGTTACCCACAAAGGGAAGCACATCAGACTAACGGTGGATCTCTCGGCAGAAACCCTACAAGCCAGAAGAGTGTGGAGGCCAATATTCAATATTATTGAAGAAAAGAATTTTCAACCCAGAATTTCATATCCAGCCAAACTAAGCTTCATAAGTGAAGGAGAAATAAAATCATTTACAGACAAGCAAATGCTGAGAGATTTTGTTACTACCAGGCCTGCCTTACAAAAGCTCCTGAAGGAAGCACTAAACTTGGAAAGGAACAACCAGTACCAGCCACTACAAAAACACCCAAATTGCAAAGATCATTGATACCATGAAGAAACTGCATCAATGAATGGGCAAAATAACCAGTTAACATCACAATGGCAGGATCAAATTCACAAATAACAATATTAACCTTAAATGTAAATGGCCTAATGCCCCAATTAAAAGACATGCACTGACAAATTGGATAAAGAGTCAAGCCCCATCAGTGTGCTGTATTCAAGAGACTCAGCTCATGTGCAGAGACACACA
The DNA here is from genome assembly GCF_003255815.1 of Theropithecus gelada. NCBI lineage: Eukaryota > Metazoa > Chordata > Mammalia > Primates > Cercopithecidae > Theropithecus > Theropithecus gelada. The sequence continues at coordinate 52,683,860 of NC_037677.1, forward strand.
TAGGCTCAAAATAAAGGGATGGAAGAAGATCTACCAAGCAAATGGAAAGCCAAAAACAAAACAAAACAAAAACCAGGGTTTGTAATCCTAGTCTCTGACAAAACAGACTTTAAACCAACAAAGATCAAGATCAAAGGAGACAAAGAAGGCCATTACATAATGGTAAAAGGATCAATTCAACAAGAAGAGCTAACTATCCTAAATATATATGTACCCAATACAGGAGCACCCAGATTCATAAAGCAAGTCATTAGAGACTTACAAAGAGACTTAGACTTCCACACAATAATAATGGGAGACTTTAACACCCCACTGTCAACATTAGACAGATCAATGAGACAGAAAGTTAACAAGGATACCCAGGAATTGAATTCAGCTCTGCACCAAGCAGCCTAATACAGAACTCTCTACCTCAAATCAACAAATACACATTCTTCTCAGCACCACATCGCACTTATTCTAAAATAGACCACAAAATTGGAAGTAAAGCACTCCTCAGCAAATGTAAAAGAACAGAAATCACAACAAACTGCCTCTCAGACCACAGTGCAGTCAAATTAGAGCTCAGGATTAAGAAACTCACTCAAAACCACACAACTACATGGAAACTGAACAACCTGATCCTGAATGACTACTGGGTAAATAACAAAATGAAGGCAGAAATAAAGATGTTCTTTAAAACTGGTGAGAACAAAGACACAACATACCAGAATCTCTGGGACATATTTAAAGCAGTGTGTAGAGGGAAATTTGTAGCACTAAATGACCTCAACAGAAAGCAGAAAAGATCTAAAATTGACACCCTAATATCACAATTAAAAGAACTAGAGAAGCAAGAGCAAACACATTCAACAGCTAGCAGAAGGCAAGAAATAACTAAGATCAGAGCAGAACTGAAGGAGATAGAGACACAAAAAAACCCTTAAAAAAAATCAATGAATCCAGGAGCTGGTGTTTTGAAAAGATCAACAAAAGAGATATATCACTAGCAAGACTAATGAAGAAGAGAGAGAAGAATCAAATAGATGCAATAAAAAATGATAAAGGGGAATATCACCACTGATCCCACAGAAAAGGAACTACCATCAGAGAATACTATAAACACCTCTATGCAAATAAAGTAGGAAATCTAGAAGAAATGGATAAATTCCTGTACACATACACCCTCCCAAGAGTAAACCAGAATGAAGTTAAATCTCTGAATAGACCAATAACTGGTTCTGAAATTGAGGCAATAATTAATAGCCTACCAACCAAAAAAAGTCCAGTACCAGATGGATTCACAGCCCATTTCTACCACAGGTACAAAGAAGAGTTGGTACCATTCCTTCTGAAACTATTTCAATCAATACATAAAGAGGGAATGTCCTCCCTAACTCCTTTTATGGGGCCAGCATCATCCTGATACCAAAATCTAGCAGAGACACAACAAAAAAAGAGAAAATTTTAGACCAATATCCCTGACAACATCGATGTGAAAATCCCCATTAAAATACTGGCAAACCGAATCCAGCAGTACATCAAAACCTTATCTACCACAATCAAGTTGGCTTCATCCCTGGGATGCAAGGCTGGTTCAACTTACACGAATCAATAAATGTAATCCACCACATAAACAGAACCATCGACAAAAGCCACATGATTATCTCAATAGATGCAGAAAAGGCCTTTGACAAAATTCAACAGCCCTTTCATGCTAAAAATTCTCAATAAACTAGGTATTGATGGAACTCATCTCAAAATAATAAGAGCTACTTATGACAAACCCACAGCCAATATTATACTGAACGGGCAAAAGCTGGAAGCATTCCCTTTGAAAACTGGTGCAAGACAAGGATGCCCTCTCTCATCACGCCTATTCAACATAGTGTTGGAAGTTCTGGCCAGGGCAATCAGGCAACAGAAAGAAATAAAAGGTATTTGATTAGGAAAAGAGGAAGTTAAATTGTCCCTGTTTTCAGATGACATGATTGTATATTTAGAAAACCCCATCATTTCAGGCCAAAATCTCCTTAAACTGATAAGCAACTTCAGCAAAATCTCAGGATACAAAGTCAATGTGCAAAAAGTCACAAGAATTCCTATACATCAAATAGCAAACAAACAGAGAGCCATATAATGAGTGAATTCCCATTCACAATTGCTACAAAGGGAATACAATACCTGGGAATCCAACTTACAAGGGATGTGAAGGACCTCTTCAAGGAGAACTACAAACCACTGCTCAATGAAATAAAAGAGGACACAAACAAATGGAAGAACATTCCACGCTCATAGATAGGAAGAATCAATATCGTGAAAATGGCCATACTGCCCAAGGTAATTTATAGATTCAGTGGGATCCCCATCAAGCTACCAGTGACCATCCTCACAGAATTGGAAAAAACTACTTTAAAGTTCATATGGAACCAAAAAAGAGCCTGCATTGTCAAGACAATCCTAAGCAAAAAGAACAAAGCTGGAGGCATCACGCTACCTGACTTCAAACTATACTACAAGGCTACAGTAACCAAAGCAGCATGGTACTGGTACCAAAACAGATGTATAGACCAATGAAACAGAACAGAGCCCTCAGAAATAATACAACACATCTACAACCATCTGATCTTTGACAAACCTGACAAAACAAAAAATAGGGGAAAGATTCCCTGTTTAATAAAGAAAACTGGCCAGCCATATGTAGAAAGCTGAAACTGGGTCCCTTCCTTACACCTTATACAAAAATTAACTCACGATGGATTAAATACTTAAATGTAAGACCTAAAACCATAAAAACCCTAGAAGGAAACCTAGGCAATACCATTCAAGACATAGGCATGGGCAAAGACTTCATGTCTAAAACACCAGAAGCAATGGCAATAAAAGACATAGATAAATGAGATCTAATTAAACCAAAGAGCTTCTGCACCACAAAAGAAACTATCATGAGTGAACAGGCAACCAACAGAATGGGAGAAAATTTTTGTAATCTACCCATCTGACAAAGGGCTAATATCCAGACTCTACAAAGAACTTAAACAAATGTACAAGAAAAAACAAACAACCCCATCAAAAACTGGGCAAAGGATATGAACAGACACTTCTCAAAAGAAGACATTTATGCAGCCAATAGACACATGAAAAAATGTTCATTATCACTGGTCATGAGAGAAATGCAAATCAAAACCACAATGAGATACCATCTCACACCAGTTAGAATGGCGATCATTAAAAAGTCAGGAAACAACAGAAGCTGGAGAGGATGTGGAGAAATAGGAATGCTTTCACACTGTTGGTGGGAGTGTAAATTAGTTCAACCATTGTGGAAGACAGTGTGGTGATTGCTCAAGAATCTAGAACTAGAAATACCATTTCACCCAGTGATCCCATTACTGGGTATATACCCAAAGGATTATAAATTGTGCTACTATAAAGACACACACACGTATGTTTATTGTGGCACTATTCACAGTAGCAAAGACTTGGAATCAACCTAAATGTCCACCAATGATAGACTAGACTAAGAAAGTATGGCACATATACAGCATGGAATACTATGCAGCCATAAAAAAGGATGAGTTCATGTCCTTTGCAGGGACATGGATAAAGCTGGAAATCATCATTCTTAGCAAACTATCGCAAGGACAGACCACCAAACGCTGCATGTTCTCACTCATAGGTGGGAGTTGAACAGTGAGAACACACGGACACAGTGTGGGAAACATCACACACAGGGGCCAGTCCGGGTCTGGGGGGCTAGGGGAGGGATAGTATTAGGAGAAATACCTAAGGTAAATGACACGTTGATGGGTTCAGCAAACCAATATGGTGCATGTATACCTATGTAACAAACCTGCACATTGTGCACATGAACCCTAGAACTTAAAGTATAATAAAAAAATTAAGTACTATTTTCTCAGTTACTACCCAGTTCTAAGTCACTATTTCTGTGTTGCCTTTTCCCTTCCTTCTGGTTTTCTAACACCCACGTGGAATTTGCATGTCACTAGAGAAAGGTGTTGAAAGAGAATAGGGCATGTCATGGTTTCCAGCATTGGTGACAACTGTTGCTGGTTATTGAGGTAACTAAAGGAATTAGTGCCAGAGATAGGGTGAAAGCCAATATCATTAGAGGAGGGCACATCAAATCACTGGAAGACTAGAATATTAGAAGAATTCTCTCTTTATATGTCAAAACAGAAAATTATTAATATAGACATATTATTAGAAAAAATAATAGCACAGGCAGAATGTGTATCTGGCTTGGCTCTCTGGGACTCCTATGCCTTCCTGGCATATGGATGATTCTACAGATGCTTATAAACCTTTGTTGCTATCCCGGGGAAGTGGTTTATTTTATAGCCTCTGCTTCTGGGTTACCCTTTCTTTGCTTGATGGCCATTCAGGAAATCTCCTGAATTGACATTCATTAAGCCAGCTTATGTTTTCTGACAATGCCTGCAGTTTATTCTGGGTCCCAGGAATAGAACTAGAAGTAAGATAAAAAGAAAGAGAATGTACTAAAGCCTAAAACTAATAGTATGATTCCTGGATAGAATATCCTATGGATTTAGTAGTTTAATTTAAACTGGGTGGTGCATCCATTTCAAACCACACCCTTTATTTTTTTACTCAGATTGGGATATAAGCTTTTCAGGAACCTCAGACAGCCTAAGAAAATAGCTGCTTTAGATAATCTTGTTTGCGATGAGTTTTGAAAATGCAAGAGAGAATACTTAAGGTGTTATATCATCTGGAAGAAATACATAGCTCCAATCACATTTAAGTGTCACTTCCAACACACCTCTGAAACAGGTGGGACATAAATTTCTGATAGAATATGGCAACAGATTCTTCCTAATTTTCTGCCTTCTCTCATTCACATGCCCTGTCCCATGAAAGATAATTAAATATTTATTTCAGGCTAAATGATCACTTACAATAATTTTGATAAAACTATGCCTAGATATCTAAACTACCCATCACTTTGACTTGTCAGTATCAGAGTGACACTAGGACAAACTGTCAACAGGCAAGTAGCGTAAGGAACCATGGATGCTGAAACAGAGCTAAAGCCAGTTGTCTTTTACCTTGTTCAGGATGTGATAGGGGAAAACCTCCAAGAATCTATAACTTACTGCTAATGTGGGGTCTCGGAAGACTTGGGAAGTGCATTCTATCAGATGTGATAGGGAAATCTGTGATGTTCATTACTCAGTCTCCTTGACAGGGAGACCAGATGCCCCATTCATAAACTATGATGCTATTTACTTAATATGACTTTTAGTGATACAGTTTAGGTGGTGGTATATTATGTACTTATGTACTTATGTACTTATTCAGGTGTGATCTTATAATTCCCTAATATGGTTATGGGTACTAAACTGCTTACTAAGGGTGGAAATGTATGGAAGCTGTATTACTGACCTATGGCATTAGAAACTCCAGTATTGCTTTCTGTACCTTCATCATAATAAAAGGGCAAAGACCATAGTTGCCCATTTTTCCTGCTCTGGGGTAGATTAAAAGGTAATCTACTTAAAAGATTAAAAGGTGATTATGACAGATAATGCCAATTAGTACTCACTTTGTCTGCCCCTTCTTCCTTTGTTAATAGAACCTTCAATAGAACATGACCATTCCGCTGAAGATTTCATTACCCTCCATTTCCTGATGTTACATATGGCTATATAGTTAAGTTTCTACCAATAGGCTTTGAGCATACACAGTGAGCACCATTTCTTGGCCCTGCCTTTAAAGAACATAGATATAAACTTCACTTTCCTTGCTCTCTGTTCCCTGTTTAGGAAGAATGGTACGATGATATGAACTGAAGCAACCATTTTAGACTGTGAGATGAAATCCACATGTTTAAGATGGCAGAGTAGCCTGGATCTACAGTGACAGCCCTGGATTCTTAGGCTTGTACTGACGTATGGGGAAGAAATAAACTTCCACTTATTTAAGCTATAATGTGTTATTTTGATGTTAGATTCAACAATTAAATTGGTCATCTGACTATTACAGCAGCAAATGGCTGCTTTCTAGAGGATGTTTGAAAGGCTAACTTAGTGGGAACTCTTGTTACTCATGTAAATTAGAAAAATATCCTCATGATACTCATGAGACACATAATTTGGTAGTTTCATAAGAACATAAACTAACAATTATTTTAAAAGTAGTTTCATATTTGAATGTGGAACCAGCTAAGCACGGTGGCAAATACCTGTAGTCCTAACTACCTGAGAGACTGAGATGGGAGGATTGCCTGAGGACAGGAGTTTGATGCTGCCGTGTGCTATAATCATGTCAGTGAATAGCCACTGTACTCCAGCCTGGTCAGTAGGGCAAGACCCTGTCTCTACACAAAATAATAATAATAAAGAAAGAAATTGGAATCATTGCTATCCTTGTGTATGAAGTATACTTGTATACCAGATATTCAAGGGTGAGGAATTTAAGCTGATGCATGGGGTCATCTTCTTTCTACTTTTGCCCATTTGCGGGGGAGTGTGTGAGGAGAACAAGAAAACCCAGGACTGAATTAACCAAGAGAAATCCAAAACAAGTAAAGGGAACCTCATTGTATCCTTTACAGAAAACAGAAGAAAGGAAAAGTTACTGTGACTCTTAGAGGGTGACTCTAACTCTTGTGCGTAAGAGTAAGAATCTCATAACACTAACAGAAGGAGGCCCTAAACTCTTTTCCATATATCTTAATATGGACACTTCAGCATCTGAATCTGTGGAGGAACCTGGTCAATTTGGGTGGGATACGCATTCAGTCATTTATTCAGTTATCATTTAAGTCTCTACCTAATAAAGAATCTAAACCAATAGATAAAAATTCATGTCTTATTACTTGTCTGTACTGTTGGCTGAGCTTAGGAACTGTTGATTAAAAAAAATATGCTGTATCACCTCCACCTGATAAAGCCTATATTCTAGAACCTAACTGTAGGCTGTCAAGATTAGAGAGTTTATAATTTATTATGTAAGTGTTACATTGCTTCCCTTAAATCAAAGACAATTTCTAGTTCACATACATTTATTGTTCATACATTTGTCCATTTCTTTGGAGATCAATCAAGAACTCTCCTTTTTTGGGGGGAAAAAGTGAGAATTTGTATATTTCCTATGCTTTATTTCTTTATTGAAATTCTGCCCACCTATCTAAATACTCTTCTGTTACAGGAATTTACTCTGCAGTTGGGAACTTCAGTAGTGAATTTATATTCACACTATTTTATGCTAAACTAAAAATTCTGACTGCCACTAATGGTCCAGCAATGAAATAATAATAGGTCTAATTTTCCGGTTATACAATGAGAGAAAATTGTTCTATTTGTTGAAAGTGTTGAGCTAATTGGAGAATATAGTTAGGGGTAATCAAAATGGTTTATTCTGATAAGAAGGTAGCTGCAGTAATTTTATTTTTCTTTTGCATATTGATTATCTCTATCTCTATGATAACTAGTGAGATCAAATAGTCATTTAATAATTAATTGCATTTCATCATTTAATAAAAATCTTTTCAGGCACTTATCACAAGGAAATTCGGTAATGAATTATTTCACATTAACTCTAAACTCAGCGGGCTAGTTTATATAACATCAAGTAAGCTACTATTAACTTTGGGTGGGAGCTGGACACAGTGGCTCACGTCTGTAATCCCAATGCTTTAGGAGGCTGAGGTGTGAGAATTGCTTGAGGCCAAGAGTTTAATCCAGCCTGGGCAACATAGTAAGCCCTCATTTTTACTGGAAATTAAAAAACTTAGTTTAGTGTGGTGATGTACGTCTGTAGTCTCAGCTACTTGGGAGGCTGGGGTGGGTGGGTGGCTTGAACCCAGGGGTCTGAGGCTGCAGTTTGTTGTGCTTGTGCCACTGTACTCTAGCCTGGGAAACAGAAGGAGATTCCCATCTCTAAAGAAAGAAAACAACAACTTAGAATAGGATGTAAATGTCAATAAATCTCTCTAAGGGGTTTAGATAAATTGGTAAAGGGCAAATTCGGATCTTTGTGTAAAAAATTATTATATTTTGGAAAAAACCATATAATTCACCAAGTCCCTCATTTTATATCTGCTTCAATTTACAGGGGGGAGACTGTACATAGTTGAAAGAATTTACCTTCTCCAGATCATAAGTGAGTAAGATTTGATAAGATATATCTAGATGTGTTTCGACAGTTTGATAGTATTACAGCAAGTTAATTATCCCAAAGTTATTTCTATTATTAGAATGAGAATTCTGAGTTGACTTATTTCCTCTTGTCTAATATAGTTTGAATGATTTTTATTATTAGTTCTACAGAATTAACCAATAGCTGGTCTTTCTTGAAGAGGTCACTGGAAATTGGAATTATTACATTTAGTTATTTCTAATACCCCATCCATAGAATATTTCATTTGATTTTTATATCTGAAATTTTAATCCCCTTTTGAAAATGTAGAAACTACTTCACAGAGAGATTAAATAGCTTTCTTAAGGTCATATCTAGCTGAAGCTAGAATTCAAAAATTAGTTTTCTGAATTTAAACATTTACTATTTTGGGGATGTTCTGTAAATGTAGAAGTCAAGAACCTAATATATTTGCAGGGTGGATTGTGCTTCATGGTTTATTTTTTCTTCATTTTAAGTCTTATACTTTATATATATATGGTGATTATATTGTACTGGATGGAGACCAGATAAATTTTTAGTAGTTGTCAAAACTGTCAAACATTTGCTCAAAACTAACCTATTTAGTTCTTACTATTAAAAAAATGAACTAAAGAGGATTAAAGAGCCTGACCATCCAGATTGGCATCCTCCATCTAAATTCTTAAACTCAAGAAGAATCTCCACCAGATTTGGTTTAGTATCTATATTGCTTATTTTCAAAAGATGCTATCTGTTGGGATAGTGAGAATAATCATACAGGCATTTCTACACAGCACTTATTTTTGGCATGTGGTAGATGCCAGAAAACTACATGTTACTTGGAATGAGGGCAATTACAAGTGCTAATATAATCAGATAGATCTGGGTTCTACTGGCTCTGTTATTAATTGCTTTATGCACTTGAGTAAGTAAAGAAATGTCTCTAATAACACAGATTTGGGAATGGTAATATTCTTAAAGTGTTACTCTGAAACAGTCCATTCCAAAGTCTGACTGATGGTAGGTGACCTCTATACTCCTATTTCTTTTGGTAGAACTTGAAACTAAACATGGTGGGGCAAATAGGGATTAAAAGGCAATGAAGAATTAATTTATCTATTTTCACCAAAATGCCTTTGTTGCTTGTTGTTATTTTATCCTAATTGCACAGCTATTGTAGAATTTTATTAATTCGATTCTTAGCCTCAGAAAGGTTGGGATTCTTTCCCTGGCTTTGGCCCTCTCCAATGAGTGTTATTCAGTTGTCCTGGGTCTCAGTTTCTTCAATTGCGGACGGGGAAATATCTTCCTTATAGTGTTATCTTAAGGAGTAACTATGACTAAATGTCATAACAATAGTGAAAATAACTTTTCAATTATATAGTGCAATATAAATGTACAGGCTTTTTTTCACTTTTATTATTATGATTATTATTTCCAGTTCCTATGACTTTGGAGACCTGTGAAAAGACACTTAAAAATTTACTAAACATTAACATGCTTGTTTTTTTTAATACAACCAAGTTGAAAAACCCTAAGGGAATAAGCTATAAAAAAACACAAAAACAGAACTAATAAAAGCACTTCTGTTTTCTCTGAAATAAATATTTAAGAATGCATACTACATTATAAAATCTGTAAATTTTTGAAAAAAGAGTAAGATAGTAAGTTAAATCCTACCTTTTTGCAATTCTATAGTCAGCCCTTTCAAAATATGATAAATGTGACATTCTATTTAAGATAGCGAGTAGTCTGTTCAAAGAATTATCTTTCAGCGTTCTCACCTTGTTTTTCATAATTCATAACAAAATCACATCTCCCATTTATGTGGCAACTATTTGCTCCAAATGCTACTTCTTCCTCTGATCTTATAATCAGGCTGAGATGTGCTGTTGCTAGTGTATCACAGCAGTAACCACAGCCAAGAGCTCAGAATTTCTAAACCTGATTAGTTTCTGCAATTTATATTTCATCATTGACATATCAGTCTTTAAATAGATTGAGAACTGTGCACATTGAAATGAAATTTACACATTTAACAACTGAAGAAGATCGTTCATTTTTTAAAGAAATTAATTCACTCCTGGCCGGGCGCGGTGGCTCAAGCCTGTAATCCCAGCACTTTGGGAGGCCGAGACGGGCGGATCACGAGGTCAGGAGATCGAGACCATCCTGGCTAACACGGTGAAACCCCGTCTCTACTAAAAAATACAAAAAACTAGCCGGGCGAGGTGGCAGGCGCCTGTAGTCCCAGCTACTCAGGAGGCTGAGGCGGGAGAATGGCCTAAACCCGGGAGGCGGAGCTTGCAGTGAGCTGAGATTCGGCCACTGCACTCCAGCCCGGGCGACAGAGCAAGACTCCGTCTCAAAAAAAAAAGAAAAAACAAACAAAAAAAGAAATTAATTCACTCCTAATGAAAGATGAAAGACTGTCTGAATCATTCATTAGTTTAACCTTTTCCATCTTCTAAAAATCAACCCATCATTTACAGGAGAACACTGAGAGAGTATAGTTTCCCATACACCTAATACTTGATCAAAATAATTCCTTCAATCTTTATTAGGAATTTTCACTTTAAACATTTGTTTTACCAAATTACTGATATATGAGTATCAGACAAATAAAAAATAAATAAAACGTATTGAGTTAGTACTTTATGAGTCATTCTTTTGAAATTTCCCCTTAGCTATATATCACAAGTTTTGGAAAGAAAGCACTTCTAACAAACACTAAGACAGGACACCTTTTGCAAGATTTTGTAAAAATTTTTTTTTAAAAAACTAAAATCTTACATAAGTAAATGTAAGATACAAAATATTTACAGACAGAGAAAATCTGCCAAATGAACCCTCTGATGGAAGAGGCTTAATCCCTCTTCTAATCCCCAAGGATTTAAGAGCCAAGCAATTATACAAACTTGAAAACTGGACATCTGTCTCTATGACATGGTGGGCATAGTGTCTGTGTGTGTCTCTCTCTGTGCATGTGTGTGTGCATGTGTGTGTATGTGTGCATTTGCATGCATACATAGTTCTTGTATATCCACCTCACTTCTATTACTTCTCATTTAACTAAGATTTGATAACAATATCATCAACCAAAATTGGGACAGGGT